>NC_072779.1:35635764-35644150 GCF_022539595.1 Amphiprion ocellaris | reverse complement strand
GGATATGTGTTAAAAGCTAAAACTGTATTTAAAAGCAGAGAGAAGCAGATCTGGAATATCCTTCTGTATTTGAGCTCAGAGCAGGAATTCCAGTAAAACACTTCACTGATGGAACGACTGCAGACCAGATGACCCTCTGCTCCTCAGAGTTCCAGTTAAATCCGTTTCCTCCAGGGGGCGTCAGGAGAACATCCAGAGCTCTGGATCTCTGTGGACTAAAGCTCCTGCTGTGTTCTGAGTTTCCATCGCGGTCTGAACCCCGTAAAGCTCCGACTGATCAATCAGGAGATGTAAACAAAGAACAGACAGGAAGACTCTGTTACTGTCGATGAATTTTAAAAGCTTAACAAGGTCTGCACTTCTGTCAGAGGACTTCTTCTGTAGCTCCAGGGCTAGAAGGATAGCTTCTGAAGAACAGGGAGCAACAAACAAAAACAGCTGAAACCGTTGTCAGTTCCAGGATTTAAAATATTGCAAATTATACATTGAAAAAGCAAGAACTTGACTAATTGAAACCCTTCAGCACTGCAAAACGCCTGCCCTGAAAGGTCCTGAACCTCCAGAAAGTAGGATCATTCCTGGAGCTTTGTTTAGATGCTGGTTCTTCTGGTGGAGACGGTAAAGAACTCATACATCTTTAGGGAGCTCTGAGTAGAACTGCCAGCTGAGGTGATCCAACATCTGATCTGGGTGAAGGTCTCTCTCTGGAGGTCCCTCTGACAGGAGACCTCAAAGTCCTACAAGAAATAATAATAATAACCTGGAGCAACCTGAATCTGACTGGGTTCCAACCACAGGAATCATCGTTGTGGTTCCTCTTCAAGGACTTTTGTGAGGTTTTTCCTGTATAGACCTTCACTTCTAATGTCTCCACATTAAAAAAACTCCAAACTTCATATTTTCATGTGGTCCTGATAAATTTAATGGAAACTGCCAACACCTGCACCTGAATGTTCCCCATTTCAGACCTTGGACCCTCACTTTACATGTAGATCTAAAGTGAAAAAACATTCAATATTTGTAATGGTAAATTGTGAACCAAATATGGTAGCAGCAGGAAAGGAATGCAAAAATATGAGCGATCACCTCCTTCTTCTCACATCTCTACTGAAAGTTCAGGTCTGTAAACTGTCCTCCCTCTGCAGCTGGGTTCAGACAGAGATTCATCCTCTGAGGGTGATGAACACCTTCAGGTACAACCACTGACTACAGGATAAAGCATGACCATAAAGACTAAGGTCGTCTCTGTGTTTTCAGCTTCATGCTGGGTTTCCTGTTGTGGACAAAGTGACCAGTCTGATTATTGAGGTCGAAGACACGAAAACAAATGTTACTGTGAGCTTCGCCATCTTCATCATCACTGAGGAGGATGAGGGGAGTGGGACTAGAGGAGGAGGGGGGTAAACAGCTGTTCTTCTGCTCATCTTGTTGTTTTTCTTCTGGTTAATAATCTTGGTTTCATCGTAGGCCAGACAACAGCAGCTCCGGCAGCAGCAGTGATGATGTCAGCAGTGAGGAAGTTACACTGCAGGACTTCCAGCCAATGGCATTACTTCCCCCTATGAGGCTGGAAACCAGCAGCCAGCCAATGAGTGAAGAGGACAGATCAGAAGAAATGATGCTGGATCAGCCAGTGTTTAGTGCCTCCTCCAGCAGAGACAATCTGAACCAAAAGCAGACTCTTTCTGGTGACTTTAATTATTTTACCGACTCGCTCACTGAGTCTAACATGCACCAAACCTTTAGTGCTTCAGAGGACTTGGATTTTAACAGCAGCACAGAAAGCAGAGAGATAAATGACCAGAAAGGCAGGACTGGGTTGGATGATGTTGATAAAAACAGCACTGAGACCAATGAACCAATGTCCTCTCTGTCTGATGCTTTAGATGTTTTTGAACAACAGCACAGAAAGTGGACTGATGAAGGGTCAGCCCCCTCAAACCATTTTCAATAACTTTACTGACACAGGGACCGGGTCTGCTGTATCTGGCACCTCATTACCCTTGGAGATCAGTGAAATAAACCCAAACCTTCAGAGTATCAGGTCAAGGGAAGTTGTTCTGGATTCAGTCTCACAGGAAGGGACAAGTTCCAGCTCAGAAGAAAGTAATGCAGACAGCAAGAACAAGGTTTTCTACAGTAGAAGTCGAATTAGCAAAGATTTCAGGTGGTGTTTCAGTCCATCCAGGAAGTTGTCCATCTGCTTTCAGGCAACCAGGGAGTGAAGGAACTGATGGGAGTGAGTGGTGACCATCATGAGGTTCAGGATTCAGTAGTTTTAACTTCACGGACAGATCTGAGGCCGAGCTCTGATGACACTGAGGAGAGTTCAGAAACGGTTCATTTTGATCCCAGAAAACAAACAGATGTTGGTTTAGATCCTGACAGTGATGAGAGTCTCGAGTCCACCATCGCCAAAGTCCAGCGAGGAACCAGTAGAAATTCCACACAGAAGATTATTGATCCTACAGCAAGTCAAAGTCAAAGTCAGCTTTATTGTCAATTCTTCAATATGTACATGACACACCAAGAATCGAAATTTCGTTACTCTCTCTTCGTGCAACAGTAGACATTAAATAAAGACTTAGAAAATAAGACATTAAAGGGCAAAACAGAACAAAGGAAGCAAAATTAGAGCCGAGCAACAACTAAGAACTAAGAAAAGTAGAACTGTAGAACAATGTAGAAACTGTTAGCTTAGCTTAGCACAAAGACTGGAAACAGGTTAGAACTGCTAGCCTAGTTTAACAAAGACTGGAAACAGGTGGAACTGTTAGCCTAGCTTAGCACAAAGACTGGAAACAGGTGGGAACGGTTAGCTTAGCTTAGCACAAAGACTGAAAACAGGTTAGAACTGTTAGCCTAGGTTAGCAGAAAGACAAAACAGGTTAGAACTGTTGGCCTAGCTCAGCATAAAGACTGGAAACAGGTTAGAACTGTTAGCCTAGCTTAGCAAAGACTGGAAAAAGGTGGAACTGTTAGCCTAGCTTACCACACAGACTGGAAACAGGTTAGAACTGTTAGCCTAGCTCAGCAGAAAGACGAAACAGGTTAGAACTGTTAGCCTAGCTTAGCAGAAAGACTGGAAACAGGTTAGAACAGTTAGTGTAGCTTAGCATAAAGACTGGAAACAGGTTAGAACTGTTATCCTAGTTTGGCAAAGACTGGAAACAGGTGGAACTGTTAGCCTAGCTTAGCACAAACACTGGAAAAAGGTGGGAACTGTTAACCTAGCTTAGCAGAAAGACGAAACGGGTTAGAACTGTTAGCCTAGCTCAGCAGAAAGATGAAACAGGTTAGAACTGTGAGCCTAACTTAGCAGAAAGACTGGAAACAGGTTAGAACAGTTAGTGTAGCTTAGCATAAAGACTGGAAACAGATTAGAAATGTTAGCCTAGTTTGGCAAAGACTAGAAACAGGTGGAACTGTTAGCCTAGCTTAGCACAAAAACTGGAAACAGGTGGGAACTGTTAGCCTAGCTTAGCAGAAAGACGAAACAGGTTAGAACTGTTAGCCTAGCTTAGCATAAAGACTAGAATCAGGTGGGAACTGTTAGCCTAGCTTAGCATAAAGACTGATAGCAGGTTAGAACTGTTAGCCTAGCTTAGCATAAAGACTGATAGCAGGTTAGAACTGTTAGCCTAGCTTACCACACAGACTGGAAACAGGTGGAACTGTTAGCCTAGCTTAGCACAAAGACTGGAAGCAGGTGGGAACTGTTAGCCTAGCTTAGCAGAAAGATGAAACGGGTTAGAACTGTTAGCCTAGCTTAGCATAAAGACTGGAAACAGGTGGGAACTGTTAGCCTAGCTTAGCATAAAGACTGATAGCAGGTTAGAACTGTTAGCCTAGCTTACCACACAGACTGGAAACAGGTGGAACTGTTAGCCTAGCTTAGCACAAAGACTGGAAACAGGTTAGAACTGTTAGCTTAGCTTAGCATAAATACTGGAAACAGAGGACCACGTTACCCATGAGCCTCTGCTCCTGGCTGGCTCAGAGACACGTTACCCATGAGTCTCTGCTCCTGGCTGCCTCAGAACCACGTTACCCATGAGCCTCTGCTATGATAATAATATGAGACAAAAAATGAACAAACTGAATAATAAAATAGCCATTAAAACATGCAAGATGACCCCTAAAGTAACTAAAGTAACAATATGAGACCAAAAATGAACAAACTGAATCAAAAATAGCCATAAAAACATGCAAAATTAACCCTAAAGTCACTAAAGTAATAATATGAGACAAAAAATGAACAAACTGAATCAAAAATGTCCATAAAAACATGCAAATTGACCCCTAAAGTCACTAAAGTAACAATACGAGGCACAAAATGAACAAACTGAAGCAAAAATAACCATAAAAACATGCAAAAGGACCCCTAAAGTCACCAAAGTAACAATATGAGACAAAACATGAACAAACTGAAGCAAAAATAGCCATAAAAACATTCAAAATGACCCCTAAAGTCACTAAATCTTTACTGTACACATTACTGCTCTCTGGCGGACACAGCGGGTAACAACACTATTATTATTTGAGGCAAAGCTGGCGACATTACAGATGAGCAGCACTTCCTGTTTCAACGTAAAACTATTGTAATGCTATTATGCTAAAACGTGGTTTTGTGAGACTCAGAAGAATCTGCAGTATGAACCAAAATGTATTTAAGGACCACTAGCTTATCGTCTCCCTCAAATTATGCTTGTTGTCACTATATGTTCAAAAATGAACACGTTATAGCTAATGTACAAATGCATTCGTGACCGGAAGTGTTAGCCGAGCTAGCGGAAGCGCTAACGGGGGTTTGATATGACACGGACTAATACCGTAACACACGTAGTTCTAAAATCAATTCTCTCCAAGACACAGAGCTCTAACTCCGTTTCCTGTCCCAGGTCTAATGTTTCAGCCTGATATCGTGATCAGCACCTTTTAAAGAGACGCTTCTGGTAGCGCTGGAGTTAGCTTGTCACTTGCTTCTGATTAGCTGCTAGCTCGCGAACGCTGCCATCACAAATGTAGCATTAGATTGTCATAAGCTACATTGTGGATTCATTTCCTGTTTGGACGTGACTTTTACGTTGAAGAGTAACAGGAAGTGCTGCTCATCTGTAATGTCGCCAGCTATACAGTTTATAATAATGTCGTGTCGTTACCGCCTGTGTCCACCAGAGGTCAGTAGCGCCCCCTCCTGTGACATGATTTTACATGAGAGATTAGATGACAGCAGACTCATAAAATACAGTAAAAAATACAGTAAAAAATACAGTAAAAAATACAGTAAAAATATACTAAAAAATACAGTAAACTACTGAAAATATATAGTCAAAATACAGTAAAAACACACCAAAAATATAGTAAAAATATTGCAAAAAATGTCATAAAAATATAGGAAAAATAAAGTAACAATAAAGACAGTAAAAAAATGTAGTACAAATACAGTAAAAATATAGTAAAAATACAGTAAAAAATATAGAAAAAATACAGTAAAATATAGTAAAAATATAGCAAAAATACAGTAACAAAAATACCTTCAATTATTACAATATCACTGTGATTCTCCACTGTGTATTATGCAGAATTGTAATATGATAGCAATTTATTTGTGTTGTGTTCATTATTGATGCCTTTAACCCTTCCATGCATAGAGGTCATGACAGTGTGCAGCTCTTCTAAAGCTGTTTTCTTGTATGTGCATAAGTTTTGATGGCATAGTTGGACATCAGCCACTACAGTGGATCCTATTGCATCATTTCTTCCACTGCCAGTGATTGGCTAGCCATTCCAAATTCTTTAAAAAAAGAGTCAAACCAAGATGGCCGGCAGGCAGCCAGAAACACCAAGTAGCTCATTTTCTTTTGTTCAAACCTTCTATAAAAAGAGACCTTTGCAGGAAAGAAAAATATGGTGACATCGAGGAACATCTAAGGAGTCATGCAATTGCAAAATTTTCCAAGTATTGATGTTATACTGGGAGGCAATTATGATTAATCTCATGTCCACTAAAGTGCACATCATGCATCACCAGCTATATTTCAACTACAATTCATTGACCACAATTAGGCTATTACTGCTGCTGTTCTTGAAAATATGTCATCTGAGAGACTTGGGAATCTATACAGGAGAGTGAATCCCTCAATGCTGTTTGAATTATTTATGCATCAATTATTTTATTTTATAGTTCACATCACATTTCACAGTTCAATACACTGTATATCATTTTATCCATTTGTTTGTTAAATCCATATTTCTAGAGCAAAATGCATGGTGGCCATCTCAGTGGACATGTAAATATATTTTTTAGAAAAATGGGTTGAAATAAAATAAAGTTCAAACCTTCTTTTTCATGCCTAAAGATGAATAAAAACAATTGGGGGAAAAAAAAATCCTAACTGAGGTTATCATAATTCATGCATGAATGGGAGTTAGGTAAAGTTGGCAAGATATTCACAGATTCGGACTTCCGGCATCAATAACTCATGAGATATACGTTGTAAAAACATAAACAATGCCTCTTTCAAATCGCTGTAAGCTAGACAATGTGCTACGAGGCCAGTTTTATCAAAAGTCGCTGTCTTTCAAGTTGCAGAAATAGCACTGATGTCTATGAGCAGCCGGCTGTGCAACGAGTGAACAGGGACCGTCTGCAAATAGCAAAACCGCTGCAACAGCGAAGAGAGACAAATATTCAATTACTTAACTTTTATACACTGTAGTGTCACCAAATTTACTGCAGCCATCAATTGTCTCCTGCTGGTCATACTACAACTCTTGGTTTGACACTAAATAAAAAAAAATCTGAATTTTAAGGAATTTTTTATCATTTTATTAGTAATAAAATACAATAACTTCCCCCTTGTTTACTGTAGCGTCACCAAAATCATTGGAGCCTTCAATTGTCTCCTGCTGCTCATACTACAACTCTTGGTTTGACACTAAATACAAAATCTGAATTTTAAGAAATTTTCATTATTTTAGTATTGTTTTAATAAATTCAATAACTTCACTCTTGTTTACTTTAGTGTCACCAAAATCACTGGAGCCTTCAATTGGCTTCTGCTGGTCATACTACAACACTTGGTTTGATATTAAGTACAAAATTTGAATTTTAAATAATTTTTATTGGTAATAAAATTCATTAACTTCACTCTTATGTACTGTAGTGTCACCAAACTCGCTGCTGCCATCAGTTGTCTCCTGACTGAGGAGACAACTGATGGCTCCAGCGAATTTGATGACACTACAGTGTATAAGAGTGAAGTTAATGAATTTTATGACTAATAAAATAAAAACTCCTTAAAATTCAGATTTTGCATTTAGTGTCAAACCAAGAGTTGTAGTATGACCAGCAGGAGACAACTGAAGGCTCCAGTGATTTTGGTAACACTACAATGTATAAGAGTGAAGTTATTGAATTTTATTACCAATAAAAATTATTTAAAATTCAAATTTTGTACTTAATATCAAACCAAGTGTTGTAGTATGAGCTTTTGCAAATTTTCAGAAATTTGGGGAATTTTTTTGCTGAATTTTTGGATCTTTTTTCAGACAAGGAAACAATATTTTTTGGTGCCCGTAAATGAGGACAACAGTAGGATTAATATCTATTTGTTATATTAATATCTATCATATTATCACCAGTAGCAGCAGCTGCTTTGGTCCCGTCCTCCGTGACTTCTATCCTGACTTCATGGAAGGCATCAGACACATAGAGACCCTCCTCCACTTCAGAAGGAACAAACTGTCAGATACCTGAAGAACCTGGGATTAAACCTGAAGGACATCCTGGATGTTTATGAACTGATGGACTGACCTGAGATCCCGGTGAAGTCGGCTGCTGTGGGGTTGAAGGCGTCACTGATGCCCATAGCGGGGAGCACCGACCTCAGGTTGAACTTGTTCTGCATTCTGAATCTGGAAACACCAGAAGAAGATCCATGTTTATGAACCAAGCCTCATGAAGAGTCTGCAAGTCCTGAACCAGTCTCTAATCCTGAAGCATTGTTCTCTACCTTGGGAGGAAGATGTCCATCCTGGTTCTGCGCAGGCCGGTGTCCCAGGACGCTAGGTGGCGCTGTGTGAGCTGAGCCTCCAGGGAGGACTGTAGCGTCTTCCTCTCGCTGGGTAGAACCACCTGCAGGCTCAGGGAGCGGCCCAGGAACGGCAGCTCCAGAACCGTGTAGCGCTGATCCGATCCCGTCCTGAGCTGACCTGAGGGGAGATCAATGAGGTCAGGACTTCTTCTGATTCAGTCATCAGTAGAGTTTAGCTCAGGTCTATTTCCACCTGATTTCACTTTAAACGTCACAGAACCATGTCCAACAGATTAAAAGAAAGACAACACCAGAGTAGAAACAGAAACGACTCACATCATTTGTAA
>NC_072779.1:35520764-35630764 GCF_022539595.1 Amphiprion ocellaris | reverse complement strand
TCAAGATTCTTTTGAGACACTGATGGCAGAAAATAAACAGCTTAATTGGAAAGTAGTAGTTTGTTTTCTATCTCAAAAAACGAACCTGCTCAACAGACACAAGTGTCAAAAAGCATTCACACAAAGCAACTAACTTTCCACTGTAAAATAATAAAAACAAGGGTTTTCTTGCAGTGAGAATTGTTTTACACCATCCAGAGGTTTGAGCAGGCACCAAAGGAAAATAATAACAGAACTTAGTATGAAATCCGTTTTCACATTTTGGGTTCCAAGTACTCAAGCATTATTGATGTGTCTGTTACTGAATAGTGAGAAAAAACAGAAAAATACTCAGATTTTTGTCAGATAAATTCACTCTACAGCATTTTATCAGTCATGCTCACTGCTGTGTGTGGTCAAACATCCATTTTAAGATAAGAAAAACTCAGCAGTAGGTTTAAGAATGAAACTAGCCCAGATGTTAAAGAACGACAAGTCTAAAAAAGAACAGGAAAACATTTTCAGTTCAGTGGCTGAACTAAATAGTCTGATACCAAGTCGAAGAAGTCATCTTGATGGTGTGGTTGCATTTTTGTTAAAATCGAAGATAAACTTTGCAAAAAACTTTTTAATATCACAACTCAACAACCACCTTGGCAGAGCATCTAAAGACAGCAGGTTAAACGCATTCGTTTTCTAATCCTGGATCATTCTTGTGTTGGAATCACCAGTTCACATATTTCTGTTTTCAGAAATCATATGAATAAGGGGCTGCTCTGTTGTTATCATCATATCACAATATCTCATTCAGAGTGCAGTTATTTCTTCTGTTACTGATCTACATCACCATGTAACACAAAACGCCTGCCTGGTGGCTAGTTTGGCCTCAAAAAGAATGAGCAGCTTCTTCTGATGCTGCTACATCCCAATACTCATGTTAAAATAATGTGTTTTTTGAAAATGAATACTTGTAAACATTCTACTCGACCCACAAAATCAATTCGGAACCTCTAAATGTGTACACTATGGGCTCTCTGAGAAATGTTTATAACCTGAGGTAGCTCTGTGACACAGACAAAGAGGAGATATAAAAACAGGTCTACTGTGCTTGTTCACCGGCTCCTGTTTAAAATAACTCACTGAACAACTGCTGACATTTTTCAACTCACTTTGGCAAAGCCTGAGTTTGCAAACACATAGTTCATGATCCAGTAGTTTGAAGGATTACACAGCTTTAAAAGAATAAAAGACATTTAACCAGAATCCATTAGTTATTTAAAATAGTTGATTGTTTTTATGCATTGGGCCGTATTAAGAGGCAGGTTTTACTGGATTATTGTCCTGTAGAGGCGCCAGCGTCTGACCTGAGTTTGGACGAGTGAAGGATCCTCCCTCCATCAGTCCTTTACCCACTGTGGGAGTGGAGCACTTCCTGCAGGCTGCATCCAGCCAACAGGCCAGCCAGTGCACCACCTCCCCCTGCAGAGACACACAAAGTGAACCATGTTAGCAAACAGCGGCGGCACCATCGTTCTGCTGATATAGAAAGCTTGATGACCGCTGGTCCGCTTCAAGCAATTTAAACAGAAGCATGAAAGGTTATGCACCACAATTACACATGTACACACACTTAGCTAAAACCTCTGCAAAACTTTAACAGTAGAAATCACAAGTGGTTGTTTTGACAGTGAGTCTGTTGAATGCCCCAGTGAGACATAATTGCACAGCATTTTAGCTGAGGTACTGAGAATTACATTTTTAGAAATAAAAGTCAATTAAAAAAAAAGCACAAAAGACAACTGCATTTGGTCTTCTAACTCATTTTCAAACATAATACCTACACAAAATAGCTGACAGCAACAGCAAATTGGGTTTGAATTATTCTGACAATTATTTCATCTAATGCATCACTTTTTAAGAAAAAAGTCAAATGTGTGTATTTTCAGTTTTTTTATGTCACTGTAAGAAAGCATTTATGTCCACTTTATGATTTTAGATCCTGCATTTAGGTTTTCAATCTCATTTTCTCCTTCCTCTGTACGTTTTTGACATCATAGTAATTCTAATTATTATTTCCCACCTAACACATTTTGTAACGCACAGAAATGTGACACAACCAGGTTGTTGTTGTTGCTATTACAAATTCAATATATTCAGGTGTGTGGCCTGTTCAATCTGGCATCCCATATTTTTATTTTTTTTTAACCAATTTTCTGACAAGCGATTAACAGAATGATCAACTACTCATCTGGACAATAATCTGAATATTAGACAATAAAAAAAATAATAGTAGCAGCAGGCTGCACAGTAGCTTGGTGGTTAGCTCCGTCGCCTCACAGCTAGAAGATCCTCGGTTTGTGTCCCAGCCTTCCTGGGATCTTCCTGCATGGAGTCTCCATGTTCTCCTGTACATGCGTGGGTTTCCTCCAGGTTCTCCCACAGTCCAGAAACATGCTGAGGTCAGTTGGTGATTCTAAACTGTCCATAGGTGTGAATGTTTGTCTCTCTGTGTAGCCCTGTGATACAGTTACCTGTCCAGGTGAACCTGTGATAGACTGTTACCTGTCCAGGTGTCCCCTGCCTTCACCCGCAGGTCAGCTGGGATAGACTCCAGCCCCCCATGACCCTGATGAGGATCAAGAGGATCCGACGACTCGACGGACAGACGCTTTATTAATCCCGAGGGAAATTCAAAATATTCAGCAGCTTACATACAAAAACAAAAATAACAAAAAGGCAAAACAGACAGGTTAGTAACATGAACGTTAACGGTTAGTATATACTCTAAAAAACTTGCTGTATAATACTATAAACATTTCTAATTTTAAAATCTATAGAAATACTAATTGTATTAAAAGTCAATAAAACAGTGTTTACACCTTTCAAGACAACGTGGTTTAAAGTGATTTAAAATTATTTAAATGGTTTAAAGTGATTTTGACAGGTAGCACGAAAACACTTGTAAACTACATAAAATGCAGACATTCTACAATCACATTGGATCAGTCCTGATGTGCTCATGACTGCGTGAGTATCAGGTAAACAACACTTAAAACGGGATGATGAAATTTAAGAAAAACAATGCAATATATTATTAATGGTAATAACTTTATTTACACTGACCTTTCTCTCTGGCTGTGGTGGGCACTGGACACTTTACCACCAACAGCTGCTGGAAACTGATTTTTGTTTCACACCTTTGCTTTTTCCTTTTGAAAAACAATCACAGTCCATAACATCTATTTTTTCAGGACAACTCAGATCATATGTCACATAAGGATGCAGGAGTGTGACCTGAGTCATGCACTTCATTTCAGTGTGAAAGAAACTTGAAAATGATCAGGTTGAAATGCGAACATTTTTCGACGGTGAATCCCTCATCCCTGGAACACACAGGAGAGAGAGAGAGAGACACCTGTCCTGGGGGACAGGAGGAGTGAGAGACACCTGTCCTGGGGGACAGGAAGAGAGAGAGACACCTGTCATGGGGACAGGAAGAGAGAGAGAGACAGATCTGTCCTGGGAACAAGTAGAGAGAGAGACAAACACCTGTTATGGGGGACAGGAGGAGAGAGACTTGTCCTGGGGGACATGAGAGAGACAAACAGGAAAACCTTCATCTTCATCAGTTACATCTGACAGGAAAACCTTCATCTTCATCTTCATCACTTACACCTGACAGGAAAACCTTCATCTTCATCTTCATCACTTACACCTGACAGGAAAACCTTCATTGTCATCTTCATCAGTAACACCTGACAGGAAAACGACACCTGGGTGGAGAACCTGGCGGAGAACAACAGGAGGGGCGACCCGTGCGCAGAACGTGCAGAACGACAACAGGAGGTAGGGCTAATGCAACTTTTGGTTGTTATTGATGGTGAACCAAGATGGACAGCGAGCGGGTGATGTTTTGCCCATTTTGTGGGGAACATATGAACCGATTGACGCGGTTTTGTTTTTCGTGTGGTCGGTCTTTAGAGTGTTTAAATGGCGCAGATCAGACCGACAGAGTGCATTAGCCGCTCCTCGTTGTCACTTCTGGTTCAATCCCGGAGTTGGGACATTCCCTTTCCGGTTAAATTTAATTTGTAAATTTGTTTTTGGATTTGTAAAAGTGTTTTGTCGCTTGTAAATTTGTCTTGGAGGTTGTAAAAGTGGTTTGCATCTTGTGAAATTGTTTTTCTAAAATGTAAATTTGTTACAGAACTTGTCATTTTGTTTTATGATATGTAAAAATGTTTTTCTAAATGTAAATTTGTCTCAAGCTTTGTAAAAGTGTTTTGCATTATGTAAATTTGGTTTGCACCTCTCGGCCACCGTATTGTCCTCTATCCTCGATGAATAATATCGGGGATAGAGGACAACCCTAGAGCAATATTCTGCTTTAAGCCTTCCATTAATGATGTATTTACATTCGGCTGACCCAAAGAACCTGAAAAGAATGACCAAGAATCCTTTCCTGAAAAACTCCATTGATAATTGGTATAAAGTGCACAAGCATATTGGAGACACTCCATCTACTTCCCGCTTTGCCCCGATATGGGGTAATATACAATTCAGTGCAGGAAGGGCAGATGGTGGCTTTAAAAGCTGGAAAAATGAAGGTGTGCAGAAAATAGAAGATGTGTGTTGATAATATTCTCTAAGGGCAGCCTCCTTACATTTGAACAATTGCGCCAGGTGCACGATATTCCGAAAAAACATTTCTTCAAATATTTACAGCTACTGCAGAAACTCACTCACATGATCAAAACATAAAAATGTAATGACTGAACCACCACTATCATACTGAAAATGTCATTATTTAAAAGGACAGAAGCAGGTTTCTTTGTTTTACGAGGCCTTGAAGTTTCATGATAAAGAGTCTGCCACTGACAGGCTGGAAGCATGGCAATCAGATATGCAAGAATTGTATATCTGATTGCCTCTGAATGGGAGGCAGCATGTATCAAAGCCCAGAAACAAACTATTAATACCAGAATGAACTTATTACAAAACAAATGGTTAATGAGAACCTGTATCACACCAGTGAAATTGAACCGTTGGTCCGCTGACGTTCTAGATACCTGCATTAAGTGCTCAGAAGAAAAAGGAACTCTGATTCACTGTGCTTGGGAATGTCCAAAAATCTCCAAGCCAAACTGTGTACTTTAGGTATATATCCAGAAAACTTTAAAACAATCGACTCTGATTTTTGGACTCCTGCCGGCCAGGAGGACGATATCTTTATCTAGGAAGAAAATGGACATTCCTCCGATAAGCGTATGGGTGAAGGAGATGGCATACTGTACTGTATTGGAGAAACTCACTCACATGATCAGAGGTAGAACGGAGGAGTCTGAAAATGTATGGAAACAGCTGTTGGAATATCTTGAACAACAAGGTGCTGTGGGATGAACTGCTGAATGTTGAGCGTTGTGTCTGTTGTACTATTTTTATTTTTTTTTCCAAATGTATTCATTCTAGTTTACTTGTCTTTCTGTTTTGCCTTTTGACACCATATTGTCTGAATGTTTGTATAATGTTAAAATTTCAATAAAAATAGTGTTTAAATTTTTTTTATCAAGATCTTAATTTCTAGGGCATGAAGGTTACAATTACTATAGATAAGGGAGATAAACTTTGCCAAATGTGAAACCCTGGGGCCTGGACCCTTCCATCCACAAAGTGTATTGGATTCTACCATATCTGGATAGGGTTCTGGACAGCCTGAGATCTTTGGAATTTGTAATTAATTTAGGTCCTTGACTTTGTTTCAGGTGACCTAATAAGAACCGAAAGTGGTAAAAAATTGTGGTTGCATTAAAATACACCCCATACTCGGCTATGCATTTATTGGGATTAACTTGTCAGTTCAGCAGTCTATATCATCATCATATCACACAGTCTCTTTTTAAAACTGCCTACCAGTTTTAAATGTTCATACAATCAGACAATGTTTGAATTGCCAGTTAGTTTTGAATGGTGTACTAAACGTACAACTGCAATGTTGTGGAAAAAAGAAATGTTTACTTTTGTTTAAAATGAATACCAGTAAATCTAGTCAATGATTAATATAAACACGTTAATTTTCTTACATCACACATCCTGACATTGGTCTTCCACGTTTCTTATCCTCCGAGAAGAAACGTGGAAAACCAAGAAGGGCAGCTGTCCTCCTGTTCTGATTTGTGTCCTACACAAAGTTAGACAAAAGTGAAGTCATGCAATACTACAGTTCTTATGGAAGTTCACATTGACAAATTCACATTATACATACCTCTTTATCCAGGTACTGCATAACACTTTGAAGGGTCAACCTCCTGCTTGAAGAAATGGCTGCTTTATACAACTGCAAGAGAAAAAAAAACAAAATGAGCTGCATGTTTTGAAAAAGATAATGTGAATCAATTTTTAACCTATCTGCATCATCTTATATCGCATGAGTGAGTAAGAGTGAGAGAAAGAGATATTTTGGGTCCTTCTACATGAAACTGCATTTACGTTATCAAGTATTTCTACAAAGAACCAAAAAATCTAGTACAACATTTAAAAAAAGACACAGGGATTGGATCTAACAAATATTTGATATTGTAAGTTGTATAGAAAATAAATTCCAGAATTTCAATCAATAAAAATAAATTAATTTCCCCAAATTTGCCTTTTACAAGCTCCCAAATTGAAAAAAAAATTGCTCCATTGTTTTGTTTAATGTGACAGTGAAAATAATATATTTGGGACAAATTTGAGGGTGTCAATATGAGCTTAATGAAGCTGTCATTAGGAATAAGAATTACATCAAACCAGATTTTTCTGACCTTTTATGGAATAATCAATTTAATGACCACCAGATTAACAGTAGACTGTAGGGTAAGTAGTAAAAGTAGAGAAAGATAAACTAGACAAGCCACACAGTTCAGACAGTGCTGCACCCTGACAGAGATCTTCATCCCCAGAGCAGCTGCGGTAGAGGAGCTCTGTTGTGATAGAGCGAGCAAGAGGATGAATACAGAGAGAGAGAGCGATGGTAGATAAACAGCGTGAATGCAAGAAATTCACAGTATTTCAGCTCGTTTCATTACTATACGCTGTACAAACACAAATGCCTCCCCTCAAACACTCGGACCATCGACAAATACGTTGACTATATGCAGTAAATATAAGCGTCCAAGTCTTTAGACTTCATTAACTTGTTATTTCACAAGTTAAAACTTACCGTGCAGATGGACAAATAGACAAATAGCGGCCCTTTTGATCCGGGGAGGGGAGGGGAGGGGAGGGGAGGGGAGGGGGGCTCAGTTTCGCGGGCATACCGGCACAACTTTAACTGTGTGCAAACTAGCTAGCTAACAAAAGGGTAACGTTAGCCAGAAGGTGCTTGCAGGCAAATGTTGAATTCCAAAGTTTTTTTTATTGCTCCTGTCACATCGGAAGCATTTCTAACCTAAATGAACGCCCCTCAACTAAAATGTCCGCCATTGACAACAGTGGTGTAGTTTACTAATGCGCCCTTTCAAACTTTGATTAACACGATGGATTAGCATAGAGAAAAACACGGAAATGTAGTCATATTCGCAAAGCTCTGTCAATGTGCTGATTTTATTCCATTTTATCACAGAAGAAACTGCCATTGTTTTTAAATTTTATCAACAAAAACTCAAAAGCACTTTCAGAAGATAACTTACCTCCTCGCTGTGTCTCTTCTCCCAGCAGAATGACGTATCCCTCCGCCCTGGTCAGTTGCACTCTGCTGCGTCACTGCGTCAGATTGCAGCTAGCTGTAAAAGGGTGTCCGTCCGCAGCTGGAAGTAGTCCGCCGCTGTTTTCTATATTGTTTTGTCAATAATTAAGTTGGGGTTGAAATACTGTGGTTTGTCCAGTTTAGACAACAGGTGAGGTCGACAGTTCTTGTATATCATAGAGTTAGGGTTTTATTTTTGATTAATCCCAAGATTATGGTATTTCTTCAGCAGGGGAGGTGGAGGCGGAGGGGGGTGGGGGGAGGCGGAGGGGGCCGAAGCACCTGCCCCTTTGCTCCTTGATGTCCAAAGTGCCCTGTTGTCAAAGTTGTTTTTTTTTTTAATTCTATTTAATTTTGTTTTTATTTGTAAGTGTGTGTGTGTGTGTGTGCGCGCGTGTGTGTGTGTGAGTCTGTGTGTGTGTGTGTGTGTGTGTGTGTGTGTGTGTAAAAGTCTCTGAGGACCAAAATAATAATTAAAACAAAACTAAAAATAATTCAGATCTACCGTCGGTCGGTCACGTGATCTACGTAGACGTCCCCCACTGCTCTGAGGGGTCCAGATGTTCCCTGTAGCTCTGCGCTAGCGCCGCTAGTCTAGAAACCGGAGACCCGAGGGAGGACATCAACAACTGATGGTCCTGATGGAGGGGAGGTTCTGCAGCGGGATTCGTTTATGTACGGTGTATTTTTGCAAGATGACTGATGAAGTGAGCATCCTGTGTGTGTGTGTGTGTGTCTGACTCTGCACACACACCTGTCATCAGTTCTAGCCGCTAGTTAACCACACAGCTGCTGAGAGGATAAAGTCTGCCAGGCTTCTTTTTGTTTCTGTATGTTTCTGTTGTCATGGGCAAAGTGCATCAGAGAGATGTATTATTTTACTGTCAGTGAGTTGCAGTGTGTTTCCTGTTTCTAGAGGCAATGAGACAGAGGTTATGTTATTTCACTGAAACTACGTACATGCATTTTCACATAATTTTGGACTATTGCAGTACAAATACAATAACAATAATAATTAGAAGAATTTGAATTGTGATTTTCTCAACTTCTCATTTAAAGATATCAGTACTTGTTTATAACATTTGTATATATAGACAAATTAAATATAATATGAATAAATATGAAATATAAAACTTTTAGAACGTTGCTGTCCTGCGCAAAGTGGATAGTCAAACAGAATAAAAGTACAAATACATTTAAATACATGATTTCTATATCATTTAATTGTTTTTAAACTTATTATTAGCACTACGAATAATAAAGGGCAGACTATGAATCAGCACCATGGAGCAAATCCGTGGCTCTACAGTACATGTCTGGAAAAGGTATGAAATTTAAAAGCAAGGACTCCAGGAAGAGTAGCCACAGTTAAACAGTCCAGTGTCTAATGGTGATGTAAATTCAGCTTCAAAATAATAATTTTTCTCACATACACTACATCACAGGTCAGGGTTTGAACCAATGACCTTCTGATCAGCAGTCCTGAGACTTAGCCACTGCTGCACCTTGTATTATGAGGTATGTTTCTGTATGATGTTTCAAATTCTTGCTCCATGTGCCCCCTTTTAACTTTGAGCACCTGCCCCTCCAAAGGTCTCTGCATGGCCCTGCTCCCCTCCTCCCCCCAGCACCCTGTTTCTTTTTTCAAGGTATAACTTACAGAAATAAGTTAAATCAACACTGACGGTCCTGATAAAGTGATGTGGGACTGCTATTATTTTGAACACCACTGTAGATCTTCTTCCTCTCCAGCTCCGTTCATCTTCTTGGCTTCTATCTGCAGATCTCCACATTTATCCTCCAGCAGCCTCCAGAGATAACTTCACCAAACACCGCCCCAGAGGCCGGTCGGGTCTTCAGATCCGTCTGGAGGATGGACAACGTTTCCTCTCCTCGTCCATCTCCTGAGCATCGGTAAGAATCCCTCTGGGCTCTGAGGGTTTCTGCAGGAACGTCTGATGCTAAATGTTAGAGAACAGATCTCAATCTCCAAAACACTGAAACTAAAACACACATTTAACACAATAAACAGATTTTATATCATCAGAAAGAACATTCAGACAAAAAACTGAAAAAAATGGAAACGCACGTTTATCATAAACTGTTTCTCTTTATGATGCACAGAAATCAGGATTCAACTGAGATTCAGCTGAACAGAAAATAAAACAAACTGCAGTCCATCACTCTGTTTATTCATTTTACAAGTTTCAGGACAGTTTGTTAGGGTTAGACTCTTTTTTTTAAATTCTAGAAGTTAAACGTGTCTAAAACTGATCTAACAAGAAGATCAGGCATAAAAACTGTTCACAGAAGAACTAAAATGTGTTAAAGACGTTAGAGAGAAGATTCTGTGTGCAGAAATGTAGAAAACCTGTAATCTAGAACTAATACAGAGTGAGCAAACTGGCATAAATTTGACAAAAAAATATTATATGCATCTATCTTTAACCATTAAATCAGTTTAAGGAAAGTTTCTTTAGACTCTTTTCTTTTCAATTCTAGAAGTTAAACATGTCTAAAACTGATTCAACAACAAGATCAGACATAAAAACTGTTCACTGAAGAACTAAAACATGTCAAAGACATTGTATGTAAAACAACGTATGTAAAAATGTTTTTAAAAATGTAAACAACCTGTAATGTAGAATTAATATAGAGCAAAAATACTTGCATACAGTGTGCAAACTCGCGTATATTAGAAAATATATTTGTATGCATCTATCTTTAACCATTAAATCAGTTTTAGGAACGTTAGATTCCTAAAACCCTAACCCTAATTCTAGAAGTTAAATGTGCTTAACAAGAAGATCACATCAACTTATCGCATACATTTTGAATCTTTTTGGGCAAATGTTTGGGTAATTTTATACAATTTAGTCAATGAGAAAAAGTTTTTGGATCATTTTGCACAAAGATTCCACTTTTTTGAGCAAATCAAGTCATTTGGATTCATTTTGAACAGTTTTCAGTTATTTCAAAGTCAATTTCAATTCAATTTTATTTATATAGCACCAATTACAGTCAAATTGTCTCGAGAGGCTTTACAGAACCCATATGCCTGAACCCCCAGAGCAGCCCTAAGGAGACAGTGGCAGGAAAACACCCTTTTAACAGGGAAAAAAAACCTCGAGCAGAACCCGGCTCTAATGTGGGGGGACCCATCTGCTGCTGGCCGGGTGGGTTGAGAAGGACAGAAGATGTAGAGGTAGAGATAGAGGGATACAGATAGAGGGGTAGAGATAGAGAGGTGGGGGGTGGGACACAAGGACCATAAAACACAACCACACATCTGAAGCATCCAGCTCTGGGACCAGGGACACTCGGAGAAAGGACACAGAAAGAAACAGAGTGAGTGTAATGCAATAATGGTATATATAGTAAATACATAGGTAGTTAGAGAAGGGCTCAGTGCATCAAGAGAGGTTCCCCAGCAGTCTAGGCCTATAGCAGCATAACTAGGGGCAGAACTAAAGGGACGTCAAGAGGGGAAGTCAGTTGTGCAAATGAAAACACCAGCTCACCCCGTCAGGGTCACCCAGTCAGCCCTAACTATAAGCTTTGTCGAAAGGAAGGTTTTAAGCCTGGTCTTAAAAATAGAGAGGGTGTCCGCCTCCGGAACCCAAACTGGGAGCTGGTTCCACAGGAGAGGAGCTGATAACTGAAGGCTCTGCCTCCCATTCTACTTTTAGAGATTCTAGGAACAACAAGTAAGCCTGCAGTCTGAGAGCGAAGAGTTCTGCTAGGATAATATGGTACTATCAGGTCCTTAAGATATGATGGAGATTGGTTGTTAAGAGCTTTATATGTCAGAAGAAGGATTTTGAATTCTGTTCTAGATTTAACAGGAAGCCAATGAAGAGAAACCAATATAGGAGAAATATGATCTCTCTTGCTAACTCCCGTCAGTACTCTGGCTGCAGCGTTTTGGATCAGCTGTCGATGTTTCAGAGAGCTATTGGGACAACCTGATAATAAGGAATTACAGTAGTCAAGCCTAGAAGTAACAAATGCATGGACTAGTTTTTCTGCATCACTCTGAGACAGGATAAAAGTGCAGCAATAACAGAGGTAGACCAGTTATATGACAGCATTGTAAAGTCTGACTGATGTTGGGATAAACGACCTGTGGAAAATCCTCTCCTCTAAAGCTAAAGTGACTGCAGGCCTTTCTGTCTTTCAGTGCTTAGAAAACTATATGAAATAGGAAATCTTTCCAGGGATACTTTAAAATGAACCTCTGCTGTTGATGCAGATACTGTGACATCTGTCTTCATCTCAGGTGTCTCATGTTCACTGTGAGGATCTTCTGAGTGAAGCCAACAGAAGGAAAACCTCATCTGGTTGTGAAGAAGGAGACTGAATGGACAACATCCTCTGTGAACAACTTCCTGTTTAACTTTCACTTACAGAAGGACAGAGCAACTCTCAGCAGTTTATTATTCTCTGTTCTTAGTATTCACAGGTTCCATTTATCACCTTTAACTTCATCTCTGCTGTTGTAGCAGAAATACAATATAAAAAAGTCAATGTTATTTATAGCAGATATGCAGCATTAAACCATCAACACATTCAGGTCAAGAGCTTCATTATTTCCTTTATTGCACATTTAAAAACTGCATTATTTAACTATTGTGAACTGTACAGATGTGTAAACATATAATAAATGGATGAAATAAATACTGTGTTGCTGACAGTGAAATGTAAAAACTGAAAAGTAACAAGACAAGTTGTATTCTGAAGAGAGGAGCTGAATCTGCAGCATTATTGTTATTACTGGAAGGATGAGGAGGACATCAGTGCTGCTCTTCCTCACAGTGATGAAGGAGAAAAGACTCTTCAGACAACCACAGCTGGATGTTCATGTTCTCTGTAGTTCTCAGTCCATCAGATCAGATGTTCCCAACGATCCAGACCAAGGCTGGAAGGAAAAGACACTAACAGTGAGGAAAAGATCCACAAGGTTCTTTCATTCCCACTGCTGGAACATTAAATATCAGAGTGAACACATCAGGATATGAATGGAACACAATAGAGTGTATTTTGTTCTATTTTTTAATCATATGGAAATGTTTGTTTTCCTTGTTGAGGCTAAAGAACATTTTACTGCCTTAGATGGACAATAAAGTTTATTCTTTTTATTCTAATGTATCATTAGCATTAACATGAGCTCCACAGTTATCTCACCATACACTGTTGGAGAGAAAAAAAACTGAAGCAAAGAACAGAGATACTAACTCAGAACTGAACTGAGAGATAACATTCATCAGTAACAGTTCTGTGGAGGAACATTAATGTAGATTTATTTACATCTGCTGATCATTAAAACAGCAATCGATCCGTTATGATTGATCAGCTGTGATCTGCAGGAAACTTAGCTACAGCTAACAGTTAACTATGACACTAACAAACCTGATTTAGCATCAGCGTTAACACTAAACGAGGAAACGTAATCTCAGATTTACAGAACAATTTTTAAACACGATGTTAGAACATGTTTATATCAGAGGTTACAGTCTGATGTTAACTTACAGTAACTTCACTGCTTTATATGTGATGTTGTCCAGATGTGGAGAAGAGTACAACTAGTTACAAAAATGACTTTAACACTTACCTGCAGAGTTTATCTTTACTTTTGGAGGCTAACGTTGTTAGCAGCAGCAGGTAAACAGCAGAAGCCGTAAATGTGGGCGGGACAGAGAGTCCTCGCCTCTCAGTCTGACCAATCACTGCTCTCCGGCTCTCAGTCAGTCTGACCCATACGTAGATCTTCATATCTCTGGTAGCTGCAGCTCCCAGTGAACAGGAGGATTTTATTAGAGGAAGTCAGACACAGAGAAACATTAGAGCTCACACTGAAACGGAGCTACAGCTCTGTGTCTTGTAGAAGATTTATTTTCAAAGCTACATGTGTGACGGTAATAATCCGTGCCAGAGCAGCCCTCATTAGCACTTCCGCTAGGTCGGCTAACCTTTCCGGTCACTCCAGGGACGCTGTTGTCGGTAATGTAGCCAGAATATGGATTCATTTTTCCTTTGGGCTTGACAAAAACGAGAACAAAAATATTCAGAGCAAGTGGAGCAGCTAGCTAACGCTTATTACAGTTTGATTTACATTTTCAATATCACATTTTTGAAACACGTAATTTTTCCGTAAAACAAATCACGGCTTTTATTTTGCAAGAGATACCTGGAAACGTTGTTTATCCGTAATTCCGCTAACTTGACTGAACGTGGGCTGCAGTTCCCGTTATTTAAATATCATGAGGTATAAATGCAGATGGACTTCATATATTTCACTATGCAGACATTTTTATTGATGTCCAGTATATTTTATAGACATAAACATATTTGATAGAAATATCAGAAATGGATTTCTGTTTCCTCATAATTTAGTTAATGCAATTAAATATTCATCAGTGATTCATCTGTAGTGTGAAACTTTTATTTTTCACCTATATTTTTTAAAAATGTAGGTCATTTTAAGGTAAGATATTAAAGGATGGTTTTCTCAGGTAAATGAATTTAAGGTTTAATTGACTGAAATCTTTCAGTCAATGTTGTCTTTCTTTCAGTTTGAAATATCTGGATTTAATTAATACAGCTCAGTCAGTTCCATTTTATATTATTAAGAATTCTTATTCAGTTTAACACTAGATGACATATCAGTTCATGGAGTATTTCAGAGCCAGTTTTTTCTTTTCAATTATCTGTATTTAAAGTGATATTATTAAAATATAATTGCAATGAAACAGCAGCAACATAAACGACCAAATATACAAAGGAAGCGCAGCTATTTTAATAGAAAAAAATGATCTGTCAGAACATGGTGAAAGTGCAGCTAAAGTTAAGTTAGCAAAACGGATAAGCAATGTTTCCTTGTACTTCCAGAAAAATAAAAGCCTCATATTTGCTATTTATTAAAAAAATCACTAAAAGCAACACTTCCAAGTTTGTTTTAGTTTGTTGGCATTTATCAGAGCAGCAGCACATTTTCCACAGACAGTTTTACTGTCCGTTGTCTTGTTTTAATCAGTTTTCAGTTCAGTAATTCAGTCCTTCGGCTGATTGGACCAACAGTCACTGAAGGACTCCGACAGCTGGTCGGTAATAAATGATAATTTACTGATTGGTGCCAGTTTTAATTAACTTTATGTTCAACTTCAGAGTCAGATATAATGTGAGCAGTGAACTCCAGGAGTTGGTGGAGTTTATTTGTGTGTGTTGACCAGAGAAGAGAGTTAGCATCCAGTGAATATTAGCTGTACAATGTAGGTTTAAATAACAGTACAAATGATAAATCGTATGTAGCACTTGCAAATGGAAATAAATATGGGCTAGGCTGTGATAAGGTTCGGCTCTGGGAGCTGTGTGAAAATTAATGAAGACAAACACAAAAATTTGTTTACCGGTAATGTATTAAAAATAATCAACAGAAAATACTTGAATATATCAAGGCAACAACAATGATCAAAATAATAATACAAAACTCAAAACAATAACAGAAATTCTGAATCAGAAAATCAAAAAAATCAACCTTCACCTGTCCTTCAATCAATCCAATTAAGAATAAGCAGCTTCACTTTCAACAATATAAAGTGACTATGTGCTTAGTTCAATTATCAATAGTCCACTGACAATTCCTGATTGAAGTGAATGATAAGCTGATTCAATAAACAGTTCCAACAAATTCTTACAAAGTCCAACAATTCCAACAAATCCAACAAATCCAACAAATCCTACCACACCATTCTGGAAGGGATGAAGCTGTGAGGCTTTAGACCTGCCAATGAGTGGGGTGGGTGAAGGGGTGAAACATGTCAGACGGTTGTCCAGTTTGGTCCAGGGTAGCTCGCCATCAGTTCAAGCCTAACCTGTTCAGCAGACAGGCTTAATAATTATCATCATCATTATCATCATCATCAGTCATTCGTCATATTAGTTGCTCACCAATATTCAATGTTCAGCACAATGTGGGTTCAGGTGGGTGGCATCCAGAAATCCAAAAGCAGTTGCAGGCGTCCTCTTTGATGCTGTGATTTCCAGGTTTCCAGGCTTGTAAAAAGTGAATGGTTTCCAGAGATGAGTGCTGTGGGGTGATCCTGCTGTTCAGTGACTGTCTGTGACTGAATGAAGCTGATGGGCTTCAAACAAAGGAACGGGGGTGGATTCCAGGTGTGAGAGGTGATTGGCTGAGGTGTTGAGAGTGACTGCGAGAAGGTCCAATAATATGGAAGTGACTGACTGCAACTGATTGTGACTGATTGTGACTGATTGTGATGGGCAGGTGTCTGTTCATCACTATTCCAGAGTGACTGCTACACGTAGCACTTACCTTAAAATTAATCAAAATTAATCAATCATTTTAACAACATTTTACTGTGATTTATGAATTTTACTAGATGTGTTGCTGTATACTGATTTACACGTTGCATCATTGTGCTCATTTGAGTTGCGCTGATCTGAGAAATAGGAGGATCTCAAACATCGTTCCCACTATGTGAATGGAATGAATAAAAGATGGTTTAGACCAGATCAGTTAGAGGGATGCAACTGCTTACACACACACACACACAACATATCCATATACATACAAACACCACACACATCTCATGCATAATTTTGTCACATCTACATTCCATTTCTAAGTTTAGTTTAATGTGTATCTTAATCACTCAATCATGCCTTATAAAATTTTTAGTATGTATTTTGAGAATCATGAATAACATGACAGTAACTGTGCTGCCTGGATACCAACTGAAGCTCTTAGGGAAACAGGCTAATGAGCTGTTATGCAGATCTCTAGGATCGCCGCCCCATGAATTTGGTGTAGTCAAACTATTTCCAAGCTTATAGGGGGGTGGTAGGATTTTGTTGTTCCACTGGGTTTTCATTCCTACCTGCATAAACCTTTGAGGCTCACAGTCTGTTAGTTGGGTTATAACATCTACTCTTTGATTGAATTTATTATTAATTGAATTTCAAAATGTACTGGAGAATGTGATCAATTATATTCGGATTTTTATTTTTCAAATGTTACATAATCGGTTTTCCAGAGCTCTCTGATCAGGGTTTCCCAATGGTAATTTTCCCTTTAGCTTAAAAATTTACCTTTGATCTTATGATCAAAAAGGAGGGATTTGTGAAGGAAAAATTATTCACTTTCTCACGACTGAGGTGTCCCCTCAGCTGTTAGTTTAGTACATCCTAAATGCCGGTGTTTCTGCCAACTGCATCCACCCTGAATCAAGTGTAGGTACCAAGTCACCCCAAATTACTCTACAGGATGTCACCCTTGACCCATGGTTCTCCTAAATTGAGGATGCAAACCTGTTTATGTTGTCTCTGTCCCTAATACGACCCTGAGACAGACGCTTGCTAAGATAACATAGAGGTGAAACACAACTGTTTGTAAGGAAAACGAGGTTATATTGTGGTATTCTTGACCAGATGGAGCCTGAGTTAACAGTCCTGCCTCCACACTTGGAAGTGTAACATAAACATGGCACGCCTTCCATACGGTATATATGCCCAAAGCCAGAGAGACTCCTCAGAACTGATGCTGCCAGTGCTCCCATCACTGTGTTACTCACGGGATCATTTCTCCTGATTTCAGTAAATCTTATTCTCAACATGAGCCATCTGAGTCTCCAGAGTGTCTCTGAGTTTGCCTCCTGATTTCCTCTCCTGACATCACAGAATTCCTTAACAGGGTTTATTTATGAAAGGGAATTACAAGGTGTGCTGGGGTGTCTGTCTGTGTGACCCTGAGATGGACTGTTACCTGTCCAGGTGTCAGCTGGGATAGACTGCTACCCGTCCAGGTGTCAGCTGGGATAGATTCCAACCCCTCTGGAACCCCATAGAGGATAAGGTGATGGACAGTTAATGGATGGATGGAATTAGAAGGTGACATCCAAGTGCAGGCAGCAACAACAGATGAGAATTCAGGGGAATTAGCCAGCAGAAGTGACTAAACAACAGACTAAACCAAGGGCTACGTGAACTAAGGAGGCTGAGTTCAGAAAACCAAGAACACCAAAAAACGTACGAGAGACAAGCAACAATCAATCTAATCCAATAGGGAATTCGAAGGGTTCAGAATCATATCAGCATAAAGAGAATAAAAATCTGAAGGACGTGCAGATTCACTCTCGTTGAACTCAGAAAAAGGACAAGTCACAAGGTTTGTAGTTTATGGAATTAGATGGACTTAACCTTGACCAGAGGATCTATGTAGGGGAAACTAAGAACACCCTCGCTGCCAGACTCAGACAACACCTATACCAGAACTAATACTCCTAATCTCAACCCCAACCCCTTAAGCTTGTTTTATGCTTGCAGCGTCCATGAGGTCTGTGCGGCTCCGTGCGGAAAAATTGCATCATTTTAGCAGTTACACTCCCTCGAGCGGCCGTTCTCACACAGAAAATTTCCGTGCCGTGCACCTCCGCATTTTTCTAACTGCACGGACGGAGCCGCGCGGAAAACCATGGCAGAGGACCAGGACCTACTCGTAGCTGAAGTCTAGAAATACGTGAACTTATACGATACATCACACAGAGATCACCATGGTAACCGGGTTATGAACAATTCATGGTGTGAAATTAAAACTAACTGCTGAAATGCAACTATTCGGTAAAATGCCGTGTTGTAAGTGGTGTAAACAGTAGCAAACTTCTACTCTACTTTAGTACTAGAGTAGACCAGGTAGACATGTTTGTGATACACTGCCCCCTGCAGTTTGGAAGCAGACTTCTTCTTCCCTAGTTTATTACTAGAGTAGACCAGGTAGACGTGCGTTTGAGATACACTGCCCCCTGCAGTTTGGGAGCAGACGCCGCACAGAGTATAAATGCACACGTTCTCTTGAGCAGATTTCCACGTGGCTCATTTCCGCGCGGATTCCTCCTTTGCCTAGAACTGGAACTGTGTCCAGAAACCACTGTGTCCTGTCCACACTGAGTTAATGTTTAATCTGGTGGCTCTATGGTGGACACAAAAACTTAGAGGGACGATGAGGGGGTCAGTCCTGAAAATGCTGGCACTTGAACTGAGTTTCTGCAATGAAAGGCGCTGAATGATCAAATCTGCTGACATAAACTCAGAGGTCAGATTCAGCTTTTCCCATTTTTAATGTTAATTTACAGTCGAATAGCAGAACCACATGTTGAAACTTCAACCTTCACATCAGATGCAGTTCTGAAAACAGCTTGTTTGTCCTCCAGAGAACACTGTAGATCTTAATCATATCAACTAATTACTTTCAAAATGTTCCTTTTATTCACAAAATCAGTTTTTAAAGTTATGATTAGAAATATCACTGACGCTAGCTGAAGCTAATGTTCTGTTTTTATGTGGAATGATGAATCAGCAGCATCACCGAGTGCTTCAGCCCAAAACTACTGTCAAAACTTCATATGATCATACAAATCTTTTGTTTGAATGATGACTTTTTCAGAATAATTTTTTTGATTCAGTAACTTTTATTCAGTCTCAACTTTCTATTTCTGTTGAACATTTATTGTTTGGTTCGATTCTATTTTGACAGATCAAATGTTTTTCACAAAGTAAATTCAAACCACCGACCTCTGGCATAAGAGATGATAAAACCGAATGCCCAACACATATATAGAAAATAGTATAATAATAATAATAATAATAATAATAATAATAATAATAATAATAATAATAATAATAATATATATAACAGCGAGGTGTACGGTAAATATTTTATATTAATCTGGTCTCAGTTTGTCATTCAGATTCTACACTAGTGTTTCCACACATCGTCAACCAACAAGTTTTATTTTGATAATAGCATCAGCAGTGCAGATTCCTGCAGACGGAATTCAGGGAACAAAGATTTAACTTCAGTACATCAACAGGTTGAACATACATGAACATCTAGACCACCTGTCTGTCTCTCCACCTGTCTGTGTCTCAGTGGAACACCGTCTGTCTCCAGCGTTTGTCCGGCGTGAATGGCCACAGACAGTCGCTGATGGCGGAAGCGAACGGTTGCGGCTCGACACTCAGGTTCAGCAACTCTAGACGAGAACAGTTCAGCTGGCTGTTGATTGGACGAGGAGCTGAGGCGGCCGGCTGCTCCGTCAGCTGCAGGTCAGACAGAACGTCATCACAAGACGGCTTGAAAAACCTCACCCAATAAAAACCAACGGTACCGGAACTATGACATCAAGAAGATACAACAGCTTGGATCTCATTTAAGGGACAAACTGATCACTGCTGATGCAGGCTGATCAATAAACGTATTGATTACAGGTATGAGGTGGTTGGATGGATCAATAATCGTATTGATTACAGGTATGAGGTGATTGGACAGCTCAGTCACTGTATTGATTACAGGTATGAGGTGGACGGACGGATCAATAACTGTATTGATTACAGGTATGAGGTGGACGGACGGATCAATAACTCTATTGATTACAGGTATGAGGTGGTTGGACGGATCAATAATCGTATTGATTAGACTCACAGGTATGAGGTGGTTGGACGGATCAATAATCGTATTGATTAGACTCACAGGTATGAGGTGATTGGATGGATCAATAACTGTATTGATTACAGGTATGAGGTGATTGGAGGGATCAATAACTGTATTGATAAACTCACAGGGATGAGGTGGACGGCCGGATCAATAACTGTATTGATTACAGGTATGAGGTGGACGGACTGATCAATAATCATATTGATCAGACTCAGGTATGAGGTGATTGGACGGATCAATAACTGTATTGATTAGACTCACAGGGATGAGGTGGACGGACGGATCAATAACTGTATTGATTACAGGTATGAGCTGGACGGACTGATCAATAATCGTATTGATTAGACTCAGGTATGAGGTGATTGGACGGATCAATAATCGTATTGATTAGACTCAGGTATGAGGTGATTGGACGGATCAATAACTGTATTGATAAACTCAGATATGAGGTGATTGGACGGATCAATAACTGTATTGATTAGACTCACAGGTATGAGGTGGACGGACTGATCAATAATCGTATTGATTAGACTCAGGTATAAGGTGATTGGACGGATCAATAACTGTATTGATAAACTCACAGGGATGAGGTGGTTGTACGGATCAATAACTGTATTGATAAACTCACAGGGATGAGGTGGTTGGACGGATCAATAACTGTATTGATAAACTCACAGGGATGAGGTGATTGGACGGCAGGCTGAAGGCCTGGGAGATCGTTACGGCCATCTCAAACTTGGTCATCTGCTGTTTACCAGAGAAATGGAAGATTCCTCTGATGGACGAGTCCTGCAGAGAGACAGATGGGAGAGAGACAGACAGGAAGTCAAACAGGTGAGTCTGTATGACACACTGATACCCGTCTCTCTCTGACAACCACCCGTCTCTTTCTCTGACACCCACCCATCTCTCTCTCTCTCTCTCTCTCTCTCTCTCTCTCTCTCTCTGACAGCCACCCATCTCTCTCTTTGACACCCACCCGTCTCTCTCTCTGACAGCCACCCATCTCTCTCTTTGACACCCACCCGTCTCTCTCTCTCTCTCTCTCTCTGACAGCCACCCGTCTCTCTCTCTCTCTGACACCCACACGTCTCTCTCTCTGACAGCCACCCGTCTCTCTCTCTCTCTCTCTTTGACACCCACCCGTCTCTCTCTCTCTTTGACACCCACCCGTCTCTCTCTCTCTGACACCCACGCGTCTCTCTCTCTCTCTCTCTTTGACACCCACCCGTCTCTCTCTCTCTCTTTGACACCCACCCGTCTCTCTCTCTCTTTGACACCCACCCGTCTCTCTCTCTCTCTGACACCCACGCGTCTCTCTCTCTGACAGCCACCCGTCTCTCTCTCTCTCTCTTTGACACCCACCCGTCTCTCTCTCTCTCTCTTTGACACCCACCCGTCTCTCTCTCTCTGATACCCACCTGCCTTGCTCTCTCGGACAGTTTCCGGCAGACGGCGGCGACATCCCGGGTGTCAGTGGGGAACCTCTGCTGGCAGTGATCCAGGGTGCAGCTCTCCTCCTGAACTTTCAGCCACAGTGACGTCACGGCGCTTTCTGCCACCGACTCCACCTCCCCGAAGAGAACGGGCACCCGGAGCACCACCGCACCTGGCAGACAGACAGGTCAGAGACAGACAGGAGATAGACAGACAGGTTAGAGACAGACAGGTACCTGGGCAGTGTCTCAGACAGACATGAGATAGACAGACAGGTTAGAGACAGACAGGTACCTGGACAGTGTCTCAGTGTCTCCCTCTCCCCCTCCAGTTTGCTTCGTCCGTAGACGTTGAGAGGATTGGGAGAGTCGTCTTCTCCGTACGGAGGATTCCTGCCGTCGAACACGTAGTCGGTGCTGATGTAGATGAACAGAGCTCCACACACAGCTGGAGAACAACGTTAGAGATGCTGAAACACACAACCTGGTCACCATGGAAACCACACACAGCTGGAGAACAACGTTAGAGACGCTGAAACACACAACCTGGTCACCATGGAAACCACACACAGCTGGAGAACAACATTAGAGACGCTGAAACACACAACCTGGTCACCATGGAAACCACACACAGCTGGCGAACAACGATAGAGACGCTGAAACACACAACCTGGTCACCATGGAAACCACCACCAGCCCAGAGTGTCTGAGTGCTTAACGTCAGCATCAGAGTGAGGAATGAGGAGATCTGTGCTGTCAGAAGTTCATTAATAAACACTTAATCATCACTGGCATCCCTACAACTCTAGAGGTGGAAATGAACACCTGATGTCATCATCTGATGACATCATCTCATCACTGACCTGCCTCTTTGGCGAGCGTGCTCGTGGCGTGCACGTTCAGATTGACAGCTGCCTCTGTGTGTCTCTCCACAACATCTGGACGTCTCTCAGCGGCACAGTGGACGATCACATCAGGCTGAGACACAATCAAAGACACGGGTCAGGTCCAGTTACGGAAAACAAGCAGACAGCCAGGTTCTGGTTGACCCAGGTCAGACCAGAACCACTCTGAGAGGTTCTGATTGACCATGTGTAGTCATGGAAATTTAGCTCCTCAGCTAACCGGGTTCTCCAGGTTCCTCCCACAGTCCACATACCTGCTGAGGTTACCTGGTGGTTCTAAATTGTCTCTGTCTGTCTGTCTGTCTGTCTGTCTGTCTGTCTGTCTGTCTGTCTGTCTGTCTGTCTGTCTGTCTGTGTCTGGCCCTGTGATAGACTGTTACCTGTCCAGGTGAACCTGTCTTCACTCTAAGTCAGCTGGGATAGACTCCAGCCTCGAACAGAGGAACAGGTAGTTGGAGATCCATTCAGTACAGTGTGTAGTACAGTGTGCAGTACAGTGTGTAGTACAGTGTACAGTACAGTCTACAGTACGGTGTGCAGTTCACTGTGTAGTACAGTCTACAGTACAGTGTGTAGTACAATCTACAGTACAGTGTGCAGTACAGTGTGCAGTACAGTGTGTAGTACAGTGTGTAGTAGTCTATAGTACAGTGTGCAGTACAGTGTGTAGTACAGTGTGTAGTAGTCTATAGTACAGTGTGTAGTACAGTCTACAGTACAGTGTGCAGTACAGTGTGCAGTTCAGTGTGTAGTAGTCTATAGTACAGTGTGTAGTACAGTCTACAGTACAGTGTGTAGTACAGCGTGCAGTACAGTGTGTAGTACAGTCTACAGTATAGTGTGTAGTACAGTGTGTAGTACAGTGTGCAGGACAGTGTGTAGTACAGTGGGCAGTATAGTGTGCAGTTCATTCTGTAGTAGTCTACAGTATAGTGTGCATTACAGTGTGCAGTACAGTGTGCAGTACAGTGTGTAGTACAGTCTACAGTAGTGTGTAGTACAGTGTGCAGTACAGTGTGTAGTTCATTCAACAGTCCAGTGTGTAGTACAGTCTACAGTACAGTATGCAGTCCAGTGTGCAGTATCACAGACCGACGAGGAGGAGTGGCAGCAATTTACCTCTTTGGCTTAAAAATGAACCAGAGACCTAAACCTAGTTACAGTTCATTTGAAAATCTTACTCTCAGTCTCTCTCCTCCAGATTTGAAAGCTCAGAAACCAGTTTTATTTGTTGTTGTACATCGTCCTCCTGCTCCTTACTCTGAGTTTTTATCTCAATTCTCAGACTTTTTATTGGATTTAGTGCTCAGCTCAGATAAAGTCATTATTGTGGGTGACTTTAACATTCATGTTGACGTGGACAGTGACAGCCTTACGACAGCTTTTAATTCAATATTAGACTCAATTGGGTTTTCTCAACATGTAAATAACCCTCAATTGAAAATTGAATGTGTAGTACAGTGTGTAGTTCATTCTACAGTACAGTGTGCAGTACAGTTCAATTCAATTCTATTTATATAGCACCAGTCAAATTGTCTCGAGACGCTTTACAGAACCCATATGCCTGAACCCCCAGAGCAGCCCTAAGGAGACAGTGGCAGGAAAACACCCTTTTAACAGGGAAAAAACCTCAAGCAGAACCCGGCTCTTTATGTGGGGGACCCATCTGCTGCTGGCCGGAAGGGTTGAGAGGGACAGAAGAGGTAGAGAGGTAGAGGGATAGAGAGATAGAGAGATAGAGGTAGAGGGATGGAGGTAGAGGGATAGAGGTAGAGGGGTAGAGATAGAGGGGTAGAGGGATAGAGGTAGAGAGGTGGGGGGGGACACAAGGACCATAAAACACACGTGTGTAGTACAGTGTGCAGTACAGTGTGTAGTACAGAGTGCAGTACAGTGTGCAGGACAGTGTGCAGTACAGTCTGTAGTACAGTGTGCAGTATAGTGTGTAGTACAGTGTGCAGTACAGTGTGTAGTACAGTGTGTAGTTCATTTTACAGTACAGTGTGTAGTCCATTCTACAGTACAGTGTGTAGTACAGTGTGTAGTACCGTGTGCAGTACAGTCTGTAGTACAGTGTACAGTACAGTGTGTAGTACAGGGTGTACTACAGTTTACGGTACAGTGTGTAGTACAGTGTGTAGTACAGCATGTAGTACAGTCTACAATACAGTGTGCAGTACAGTGTGCAGTACAATCTGTAGTAGTGTGCAGTACAGTGTGCAGTACAGTGTGTAGTACAGTGTGCAGTACAGTCTGCAATACAGTGTGCAGTACAGTTTACAGTACAGTGTGTAGCATAGCGTGTAGTACAGTCTACAGTACAGTGTGTAGTACAGTGTGTAGTTCATTTTACAGTACAGTGTGTAGTACAGTCTACAGTACAGTGTGCAGTACAGTGTGTAGTACAATGTGTAGTGCAGTGTGCAGTACAGTGTGTAGTAGTTTGTAGTCTATTATACTGTACAGCGTGCAGTACAGTGTGCAGTACAGTGTGCAGTACAGTGTGCAGTACAGTTTACAGTACAGTGTGTAGTATAGTGTGTAGTATAGTGTGTAGTACAGCCTACAGTACAGTGTGTAGTTCATTTTACAGTACAGTGTGTAGTACAGTCTACAGTACAGTGTGCAGTACAGTGTGTAGTACAGTGTGTAGTCCATTCTACAGTACAGTGTGCAGTACAGCGTGCAGTACAGTGTGTAGTACAGTGTAGTACAGCCTGCAGTACAGTTTACAGTACAGTGTGTAGTACAATGTGTAGTACAGTGTGTAGTACAGTCTGCAGTACAGTGTGTAGTACAGCGTGTAGTACAGTCTGCAGTACAGTCCGTAGTACAGTGTGTAGTCCATTCTGCAGTACAGTGTGCAGTACAGTGTGTAGTACAGTGTGTAGTTCATTTTACAGTACAGTGTGTAGTCCATTCTACAGTACAGTGTGTAGTACAGTGTGTAGTACTGTGTGCAGTACAGTCTGTAGTACAATGTACAGTACAGTGTGTAGTACAGGGTGTACTACAGTTTACGGTACAGTGTGTAGTACAGTGTGTAGTACAGCATGTAGTACAGTCTACAATACAGTGTGCAGTACAGTGTGCAGTACAATCTGTAGTAGTGTGCAGTACAGTGTGCAGTACAGTGTGTAGTACAGTGTGCAGTACAGTCTGCCATACAGTGTGCAGTACAGTTTACAGTACAGTGTGTAGTATAGCGTGTAGTACAGTCTACAGTACAGTGTGTAGTACAGTGTGTAGTTCATTTTACAGTACAGTGTGTAGTACAGTCTACAGTACAGTGTGCAGTACAGTGTGTAGTACAATGTGTAGTGCAGTGTGCAGTACAGTGTGTAGTAGTGTGTAGTCTATTATACTGTACAGCGTGCAGTACAGTGTGCAGTACAGCGTGCAGTACAGTTTACAGTACAGTGTGTAGTATAGTGTGTAGTATAGTGTGTAGTACATCCTACAGTACAGTGTGTAGTACAGTGTGTAGTTCATTTTACAGTACAGTGTGTAGTACAGTCTACAGTACAGTGTGCAGTACAGTGTGTAGTACAGTGTGTAGTCCATTCTACAGTACAGTGTGCAGTACAGCATGCAGTACAGTGTGTAGTACAGTGTAGTACAGCCTGCAGTACAGTTTACAGTACAGTGTGTAGTACAATGTGTAGTACAGTCTGCAGTACAGTGTGTAGTACAGCGTGTAGTACAGTCTGCAGTACAGTCCGTAGTACAGTGTGTAGTCCATTCTGCAGTACAGTGTGCAGTACAGTGTGTAGTACAGTGTGTAGTTCATTTTACAGTACAGTGTGTAGTCCATTCTACAGTACAGTGTGTAGTACAGTGTGTAGTACTGTGTGCAGTACAGTCTGTAGTACAATGTACAGTACAGTGTGTAGTACAGGGTGTACTACAGTTTACAGTACAGTGTGTAGTACAGTGTGTAGTACAGCATGTAGTACAGTCTACAGCAGTGTTTCTCAACTGGTGGGTCGCGACCCAAAAGTGGGTCGCGGGGCCGTTTTTGGTGGGTCGCGAGCCTTTTTCTAAAAAGAGAGAAAAATAAAGATAATCCAATTTAGTGGCGAGTCATTGTAGTTCCCCTCCGCACCCGCAGGGGGTCGTCGTGTCAGCAGCGACCGGTGAGGACACTCGCATTACTGTAGAAGAAACTGCATGTTTTCATAGCAACAGCAGCATGGCTAAACGCAAGTACGACAGCGAGTACATTAAATATAGATTTTCCTACATCGAAGACAAAGGAGTCCAAAAGCCTCAGTGTATTTTGTGTTGTGAGGTACTGGCAAGTGAAAGCATGAAGCCATCCAAACTGAAGCGTCATTTGGAAACGAAGCACTCATCGCAGAGTCAAAAACCTGTTGATTACTTTCGCAGACGGCTTCAGGATTTAAAAACATCGCTGCGATGCCTTACTTCTTCATGCTCAAAGCAAGAAAATGCCCTCCGTGCTTCTTATTTGGTGGCACATCGTGTTGCAAAGTTGAAGAAACCCCACACCATTGCTGAGGCCTTAATTTTAAAAAAAATGCACTTTTATATATCCTGAGAACTACTTGAGGCTATTGTTCTACTTGTTTCAAAGTCCTCAGTACTTGAATTAGTATTGCTGCTTGATTTTGAGTTGTTGTGAAGTACTTGAGTTCAGGTTTAAAAGTTTTGTCTTCGAACGCTCAATCAATAAATTGTTGATTTTTGGAGAAATATTGTTTGGGTCACGACTTGTCATTTCAGTTTTATGGGGGGTCCCAGGCCCAGACCAGTTGAGAACCACTGGTCTACAGTACTGTGTGTAGTACAGTGTGTAGTACAGTGTGTAGTTCATTTTACAGTACAGTGTGTAGTACAATCTACAGTACAGTGTGCAGTACAGTGTGTAGTACAGGGTGTACTACAGTTTACAGTACAGTGTGTAGTACAGTGTGTAGTACAGCATGTAGTACAGTCTACAATACAGTGTGCAGTACAGTGTGCAGTACAATCTGTAGTAGTGTGCAGTACAGTGTGTAGTACAGTGTGCAGTACAGTCTGCAATACAGTGTGCAGTTAAGTTTACAGTAGTGTGTAGTATAGCGTGTAGTACAGTCTACAGTACAGTGTGTAGTACAGTGTGTAGTTCATTTTACAGTACAGTGTGTAGTACAGTCTACAGTACAGTGTGCAGTACAGTGTGCAGTACAATGTGTAGTGCAGTGTGCAGTACAGTGTGTAGTAGTGTGTAGTCTATTATACTGTACAGTGTGCAGTACAGCGTGCAGTACAGTTTGTAGTACAGTGTGCAGTACAGTCTGCAGTACAGTCTGCAGTACAGTGTGCAGTACAGTTTACAGTACAGTGTGTAGTATAGTGTGTAGTACAGCCTACAGTACAGTGTGTAGTACAGTGTGTAGTACAGTGTGTAGTTCATTTTACAGTACAGTGTGTCGTACAGTCTACAGTACAGTGTGCAGTACAGTGTAGTACAATGTGTAGTGCAGTGTGTCGTACAGTCTACAGTACAGTGTGCAGTACAGTGTGTAGTACAATGTGTAGTGCAGTGTGCAGTACAGTGTGTAGTACAGTGTGTAGTCCATTCTACAGTACAGTGTGCAGTACAGCGTGCAGTACAGTGTGTAGTACAGTGTAGTACAGCCTGCAGTACAGTTTACAGTACAGTGTGTAGTACAATGTGTAGTACAGTGTGTAGTACAATGTGTAGTACAGTGCGTAGTACAGTCTGCAGTACAGTGTGTAGTACAGCGTGTAGTACAGTCTGCAGTACAGTCCGTAGTACAGTGTGTAGTCCATTCTGCAGTACAGTGTGCAGTACAGTGTGTAGTATAGTCTGCAGTACAGTTTACAGTACAGTGTGTAGTACAATGTGTAGTACAGTGTGTAGTACAGTCTGCAGTACAGCGTGTAGTACAGTGTGCAGTACAGTTTACAGTACAGTGTGTAGTACAGCGTGTAGTACAGTCTACAGTACAGTGTGCAGGACAGTCTGCAGTACAGCCTGTAGTACAGTGTGTAGTACAGTCTACAGTACAGTGTGCAGTACAGTATGTAGTACAGTCTACAGTACAGTGTGCAGTACAGTGTGTAGTACAGTCTACAGTACAGTGTCCAGTACAGTGTGCATTACAGTGTGTAGTACAGTGTGCAGTACAGTGTGCAGTACAGTCTACAGTAAAGTGTGCAGTACAGAGTGCAGCACCTTGTACTCATGCAATAGTCCTCTGACGGCGTCCTCATCATTGAGGTCACAGCGGAGGAGGCGGGGCCTGGCTCTCCTGTATCCAGTCCCAATGACCAACCAGCCGCCATTCTGAAACTCTTTGCACATGGCCCGACCCAGAAGGCCTGTCGCCCCAGTAACCAGGACCTTTGGAGCTGGGACCACCTCCTCCTGCAGTACACAGAATACACACATCAGTACTGGAGTTGGCATTACTATCTAGCACAGCAGATCACTGTTGGGTCACTGTGGGTCACTGGAGGTCACTGATGGGTCACTGTTGGGTCAGTGTGGGTCACTGGAGGTCACTGCTGGGTCACTGGAGGTCACTGTTGGGTCACTGTGGGTCACTGGAGGTCACTGTTGGGTCACTGTTGGGTCACTGTTGGGTCACTGGGGATCACTGCGGGTCACTGGGGGTCACTGCAGGTCACTGCGTGTCACTGGGGGTCACTAGGTCGTCACTCTGCTGTGCTGCAGATTAACATTGGATGTTGGTCGGTAACGTCTTGTTGAGAGGCTTGCAGATTTAGTCAATAATAACAATAACATGTGTCCAGATGTTTCAGCCTGATCACATGCCAAGTTTTAATATTCTCATAATCTATTCTATCAGAGTATTGATCACATGCTGAGTTTTGATCTCCTAATAATCTATTCTATTGGAGTATTGATCACATGCTGACTGTTTCAATCTTCTGTCAGACTCCAAACCACCAAACTGATCGATCACTTTCTGTTTAAACTGATCCGTCAGTCAGGCCACTTGTAGCTCCTCCCCCTGCTGTCCAGGTGACGCTGTGTTAGCCGTTAGCTCTGTACAGGTGAATGTTTACCTGAACCAGCTGCACGTGCCCCGGACTAAAGCGGATCCTCAGCTCTGCTCCTGAGCAGCTCATCTCCGTCCTCCTCTGATTCTACACGGTTCTGATATTAAATATTAATCCGGATCGATCAATCCGACCGTCTCTGATCTTTAATACGCACTTCTCTCTGTCTGCGCCTCTTCCGGTTGGTCAGCTGTTTGCCGTAAAGCAACTGTCGCAACGATGCTAGCTGTTAGCATGCAGGCTAACCGCCCTCAGAGGAGCTAAAATAAGATAGAATTTATTAATATGAGCTAAAATAACAGCGAGATTTTACTAAAACGAGCTGAAATAAAGAGATTCATGAAAACGCTGACTGACTTCATCACATCTGCCCTGTCTGAACATAAACAGCAGAGAATGAATTTACCTGAGAACCTGAGAACTGAAAGCCCGGCATCTGACCCGAACCTGTTAACAGACCAGGACCAGACAAGACCAGACAAGACCAGCAGGAACCAGATGAACCAGTAGAACCAGCAGAAATCACCCCGGTGGCTTCAGAATGAGATAATTCTTCTTCTTCTTCTTCTTCTTCTTCTTCTTCTTCTTCTTCTTCTTCTTCTTCTTCTTCTTCTTCTTCTTCTTCTTCTTCTTCTTCTTCTTCTTCTTCTTCTTCTTCTTCTTCTTCTTCTTCTTCTTCTTCTTCTTCTTCTTCTTCTCATTCCGCCCCCTACAGGACAGAGGGCAGCATTCCAAGTCATTTCCGGGTCGTGTCTCTTAAATGTTTAAATTGAACCTATGGCGTTTTGTCCACCGTTACCATGGTTACCATCATGCCTGTCTGAGCCTCTTCCAACCAGCAGCACACTGTTTATGAGATAAAACAGACTTCATTGATCCGTCACGTTCCTACAGCTGGAATCAGACAAGGCAAAAAGAAGCACAAGAATTAAAAAGTACAGTCTAGATAAAAAAAATATAGATAAAATAAAACTGGAGACTAGGAGACGATAGAACAGACATAAGGAACATACGTTATGAGAAGAAGTTACTGATAGCATGGAGCATCAAGAACCCTCAGATCTGTTACTGGTGTTACTGCTGGGTTCTATCTGTTAGTGATCTAGAAGAGCTGTTACTAATTATTGATCACCAATAATCATCCAGTATTGATAATTATTGATAATTATGAATTATTATTGATAATTATTATTATTGATAATTATTGTTATTGATAATTATTTATTATTATTGATAATTATTGATTATTTTTGTGATTCCGGTGTTTCCAGGGTGACAGAGGGCGAGCGAGGTCCAGATAAACAGAGAGAGCTGCAGCCTCGTCTGTCAGTCACCTCCTAAAATAGAAGCTGCAGTCCGACACCGACTCTCTCTCCCTGTTTATCTCAGTGTCTCTCGCCCTGCGATCCGTCAGCAACACTCTCTCTGCTGCCGGGCCGGTTGGACTCTGGGACATTTGGACTCTGGACTGGTTGGACTCTGGGACGGTTAGACTCTGGACTGGTTGGAGTCTACGACAGTTGGACTCTGGGACGGTTGGACTCTGGACTGGTTGGACTCTGGGACAGTTGGACTCTGGGTTGATCAGACTCTGGGCCGGGGCTGAAGTCTTTAAACATGCTGACTGCTCTGGGACCAGAGCCTCCTCTGAAGCAGTTCTGATGGACCACAAAGGGCATAGTGTGAAATATTCCTTTAGTTTAATTCTGAACACAGAAACTGGATCCTTCAACTGGACCTGGTCTTGAACTCTGCTGGACCCTGACCACCTACCTCAGTTGGGTCAGAATCAGAGCCAGGATCTCCATGAGACTGAATCCAGTCTGACAATGAATCTCTGACAGCTGTGATCCAGATCCTGGTTCTGGTCTAGACTCTGACTCCCATCCTGATCCAGATCCTGAATGTGGTTCTGAACCTAAATGTGGTTCTGAACTTGAAAGCGGTTCGTATGTGATCATCAGAGTGACTCTGCGGTAAGAACAAAGTCCTTGTTTGAACTGTTGATGATTGAAGTCATTGGTTTGTTTGCTAGAAAATGCAACAGATTTAAAACGATTACAGCTTTGAACAAACGTTTATCCAAATTTTTACTTTCAGAACTTTTCATTTTTCCAGCTGCTCACTAAATCCAGAAGTATAATTATCAGAACATTGGTGACGTCACTTTAAATTCCAACCAGCAGATTACAAGGAACAGTCCAACCGTTTAGAGTTCTCACCAAATGCACTTTTCCCAGAAGCCAGATTATTGATACTGTGTGGTAAACAGATCCGGAACTAACCCCAACCCTACTGAAGCAGGTCCAACAGATCCAGAACTAACGTTAATGAAGCAGGTCCAACAGGTCCAGACTTCTCCAGTCAGACGTCATGAGGTGTTTCTACCTGTACCTGGTCTCCAGATGTTCTTCTTCATTCTGTTCACATGAAAGGAGTTTAGTGAGTCATATGACTCTTCTGCAGTAAACGGACCAATCAGGTTCCTCCTACAGTCAGCAGTTTTAATGGAGAACTAAGAGGAAAATAAAAAACAGAAGAGGAATGCTGGATATTGAAGAAGTCATTTATGTCTGACTCCATCCCATAATGCAGGAAGTCAGTTTAACTTTAATCAAAATGAATGTCTGTAATAAATACCAATAGAAAATCAATGATCTAATCAGTGATCTATCAGCTGCAGGACCAGCACAGTAAACAGACCAAACATTAGAACAGATTTATGGGATGTCTGCATCAGCAGCTGAATACATGTTGGTTTCCATGGCAACAGGATGCATCCAGTGTGTGATGCTGTAATGGCTTCATTCAGTGGTTTTAGGAATGTTCAGATTAGCAGGTTGGAGATGGAGCTCTTCAGCATCAGTTACCATGTAGATCTAGCTCCTCAGCATCAGTTGCCATGGAGATCTAGCTCCACAGCATCAGTTACCATGGAGATGTAACCGTCTAAAGAGGGACATCTTCATGATGACTTCAGGCTCTACATACCTGCTAACACGTTCTTTTTGCTTCGTAGTTCAGTTCTCTGACCTCAGGATAGAAACCATACAAGAACCACTCGGTCTCCAGGTCCTGAGTGGATTCAGGTTTATTCACAGATTATTCATATCCAGCTACAGTGTGCTGATTGAATAAATATCTGTGATTCTGCACTTAGTTCATTTCTAAGGTCCAGATAAATGTTGGAACAAGCCACAGCTGGAATAACAGAACTGTTCTACTTTAGCTAAAAGTATTTGTTAGTCATTTCTATGAAATGTTTTTATCTTTCTATTTGTTTTATATGTTTCTACATGCATTATTATCTGTCAACATGTTGACCTGAAACTGTAGGTTTGTTGTTGGAGAATGTTCATCTGTTGTCATGTTTCCACCAGAGACAAATATCCACAGTAAACAAACACACAACAAGCAATGAGCAGCAGACTGAACCGAGGAGGAGGAGGAGGGAGGAAGGATTTCCTCAGTGCTCACCGCTGCCCTGAAGTCGACCTGCTGCCTCCACATAACGCACAAACCCCTCCTCCGGGTTCACTAGTTCCCACAGAGAAGAGCTCTGAGCTCACCTGTACAGGTAAGTGTGGGGCAGATTACCTGGACATCTGCTCGCCCTGTTTCTCTGAGGTAGTGGAGGATGACCATGAGGGAAGCATCAGCGATTGGTCAGAGGAGGATCTCTCCCTCCACTTCTCTCCATCCGTCATCCTCCAATCAGACGACGAGGAGCCTGACCCAGGAAGTGCCGTTGAGTGTGTCGATGTTACCATGGAAACACAGGTGAGTGCAATTATGGCTAACTAACTAACTAACTGACTGACTGACTGACTGACTGACTGACTGACTGACTGACTGACTGACTGACTGACTGACTGACTGACTGACTAACTAACTGACTGACTGATTAACTAACTAACTAACTAACTAACTGATTGATTAACTAACTAACTGACTGATTAACTAACTAACTGACTGATTAACTAACTAACTGACTGATTAACTAACTAACTAACTGACTGACTGATTAACTAACTAACTGACTGACTGATTAACTAACTAACTGGCTGACTGACTGACTAACTAACTAACTGACTGATTAACTAACTAACTGACTGACTGATTAACTAACTAACTGACTGATTAACTAACTAACTGGCTGACTGACTGACTAACTAACTAACTGACTGACTGATTAACTAACTAACTAACTGACTGACTGACTAACTAACTAACTGACTGAATAACTAACTAACTGACTGACTGATTAACTAACTGACTGATTAACAAACTAACTAACTAACTAACTGATTAACTAACTAACTAACTAACTTACTGATTAACTAACTGACTGACTGATTAACTAACTGACTGACTGACTGATTAACTAACTAACTAACTGACCGATTAACTAACTGACTGATTAACTAACTAACGAACTAACTGACTGACTGATTAACTAACTGACTGATTAACTAACTAACTGACTGACTGATTAACTAACTAACTGACTGATTAACTAACTAACTAACTGACCGATTAACTAACTGACTGATTAACTAACTGACTGACTGATTAACTAACTGACTGACTGATTAACTAACTAAGTAACTAACTAACTAACTAACTAACTAACTAACTAACTAACTAACTAACTGTCATTGATCTCCCTGTTGTTTGCTTGTGGTAAATCTGAGGTCACTGAGTGATGTCATCAGTACTGTTGGCTGCTGACCAATGACATTCTCTGTCTCACCTGTTACCTGTCATCCAGGTGAAAGCTCAGGAGGGGGAGGGTCAGAAGATGGTCCCTAAACGACTGATTCAGCTGAAGAAGAAGGACACAGAGAATGTCATCGACCAGGTGAACACTGAGAAACTACAGGTATGACCTCCAGCTGCTCACCTGTCTATTCACCTGTCTGTCTGCTCACCTGTCTGCTCCACTACCTGTCTGTCTGCTTACCTGCCTACTTGTCCAGGTGGTACGAACAGATGAACCTGCTGAAGGGGGAAGAGATAACAGTGATGTGTCAGCCAATGAACAAGCCTGTCCAACTGTCTGTCAACGTCCAAATATGTTGCTACGGCAACACAGTATGCCCGCCTCATTCCACACACACTCAGTGGCCAGCAGTGATGTTGATGGCTACAGGGTCTACAAGGGCCTGATCGCAGGGGCCAGTCCAGGTAAAAGTATAAGCCTGCATCACCTCATACCTGTCAGGAAGTCCCGCCCCTCATCATACCTGTCAGGAAGTCCCGCCCTCATCATACCTGTCAGGAAATCCCGCCCCTCATCATACCTGTCAGGAGGTCCCGCCCTCATCATACCTGTCATTAATTAGTGCCCCTCATCATACCTGTCATTAATTAGTGCCCCATCATAACTGTCATTAATTAGTGCCACTCATCATACCTGTCATTAATTAGTGCCCCTGTCCTGACTTTGGTAATAACGACTAATAAACGGTGAAAACCTCCCATTGATGATCAAAAAGCTTTTATGAAACAACTGAAGGAAGAATAATCTATATAAATGTATTTATGGTGATTTTATAAAATCATGTCTCCTTTAAAATTAGAACATTGATGACATGTCACATATGAAATGTTTTAAATCCTGAAAGAGAAGGAAAGTAATGTGATCTGGTTGCAGTCTGATCTGGTTTAATTAGGAGTTCTGATCCGGTTTAATGAGTTCTGATCTAGTTCCACCTTGTTCTTTCAGGGTTCCTGGTTGGAGGAAACTCGAGATGCCTTCAGAAATCTTTGTCTCTGGATGAAACTAAAACAAAGATGGCGTCTTGCCTCATTAAGAACGTCCTTTCTAAGAAGATGCAGGTGGAGCAGAGCAGCAGTAAACCATCTCACCTGAAAAAGACCCCCGGGGAGTTACCTGCAGAGCTGCAGGGGGGGAGGACAGGTGTGTTCAAGGCTCCAGTCCATGTAGTGAGAAATGTGAGGAGTTTAGTAAAAACCACCTATAGCCTGCCATTTCCAACATCTGACAATCACCAGCCAGCAAGCTTCAAGGTCATTGGCCAGGAGGACAGCCCTCCCCCCACCTACCAGCAGGCTGTGGGGTTCAAAGGTCACGTTGCCATGGTAGCTGCATCTTTCAGCCAATCACAGAACAGGAAACAGAGCAACACATTCAGTAGTCCAATCACACAGCAGAGACAAAGCAGTGAACCAATCATTAGCAGACGAAGAGATGATGACATCACCTGGCCTGTCATGTTAGACCCGCCCACCACCCCACCTGCCAGCAAGGACCTGTCAGAGCTCAGCCAATCAGAGAGAGCTGCGAAGTGCTGCCGTCGTCGTGTTCCACCCCCGGGGGCTCAGCAGAGCTCCATCCAGGATGGGTCCTCCCAGCCAGTCCTCCAGCCCTGCTTCTACACTCCCACTGCTCTGTCTGCCTTCCCCCACAGCCTCTACCCTCACCTGGGGAGCGTCAGTTACATCCACAGCCCCCTGAACTACTTCCAGACCCACCTGCAGCCTCCTCCACCTGCTCCCACTCTCCACCTGCTGAGGAGGTCTGACCAGAACACCTCCACTGGAGCCATCTCCAATCAGCTGGACTGCATCGGCAGTAACGAGACCACAGGGGCCCCCCAGGGACAGGACGGTGTAGTGACACCTGCAGCGCATGAGCAACAACAGCAGCTGTTAGTGTGCAAGGTTCAGGGTTTCCTACCTGCACAGGTGGGTGGTGACTTCATTGTTGACATACCTCGGTCTGCTCCGGCACCTGAAGCCCTCTTCAGCGTCCCCAGGCCCTGGTGCTTCTACGTGGACCCCCCGCCACAGCCTCAGAGGAAGATGCTGCTGGACCCAGAAACTGGCCGGGTCATCCAGGTGCTCCTACCTGCAGCCAGCTCCAGCATGCCCCCAGTGTGCTGTACTAACTCCGCCCCCACTGTGATGAAGCTAGCCCCCACCATGCTGCAGGTGGGCGGGGCTAACCCGTCCATGCTGCAGGTAGGAGGGGCTAATCCCTCCATGCTGCAGATGAGTGGGGCTAACCCGCCCATGCTGCAGGTGGGCGGGGCTAACCCCACCGTACTGCAGGTGGGCGGGGCAAATCCCTCCACGCTGCAGATGGGCGGGGCTAACCCGTCCATGCTGCAGGTGGGCGGGGCTAACCCTACCATGCTGCAGGTGGGCGGACGTAATACCTCCATGCTGCAAGTGGGCGGGGCTAACCCCTCCATGTTTTCTGTCATACCGCTGCCCATGGCCTTGCCCTCCATTTATGGCCCGCTGTGCCTCCCCTTCACAGTGATGACATCACACCTACAGTCCCCTGATGACATCACACATACAGCAACATGATGACATCACATTCACATGACATGTATGTAGCATGCACAGAATAAAATTCTGATGATTGTTGAGATATTTTTTTAGAGGCTGGTCTGAGTTCACCCATCACTGAGTTGATACTGATTAGTTTTTCTTTAAAACACATCACCTGTGTTGGAGGTTTTTGGTTTTTTGTTTTGCACAGTTTTGTACACAACTTGCTGCTTTTTACACTTTTGTTCTGAAAGTTTACATCAAACACCAGCAGCTGGTTCAGGAGCATGATGGCAGCATGTTGGAGAACCTCATTCTGAAAGTTTAAACAGCACAAGACCAGAAACTCTGCTTTCAGTCTGTTTCTTTGCAGATGACTCTTTGTTTTATTATATAAAAAAAATTAGAACATCAAGAAAAGTTTAATGTTTTCCATTAGTTATTTAAAGTGAAAACTGAATATATTCTTGACTCAATACATACAAAGTAAAATATTCCAGATATTTGTCTGTGTAGTTTCTCATTCATCCAGGTCATGGTTATCCAAAGTTGTTTAAATCAATCCAACTGGACTTTAAAGAAGGTTCCTTGAAGACGTTTCACCTCTCATCCAAGAGGCTTCTTCAGTTCTGGTGGTGGTTGATGTTGCCTCAGCTTATAACCTCTGTGAGGTGTGGTCAGTGTTATTCACATTCCGATGACCATTGCCAAGGCCCACCTGGCTCCTCAATGATGGTCGTTGGGAGTCAGGGAGTGACACAAAGGGGGTCGTTGAAATGTGAGTTTCACCGAGCCCTCGTATGCTAATGATGGTCGTTAGCATGAGCCACCTCACCTGAGTCATTCTGCTGAGTAGTTTTTTTGGGGAGTTTTGAAAGGACCTGATTGTAAAATGGCGAAAGATGATGTCGCAGACCACCCCCCCGTTCAGAGATGGCTTCTCCACTTTGACATGGATGGCTTCTTTCACACCTCTCTCAAACCATCTGTCCTCCCTGTCCAAAATCTGAACATTGGTGTCCTGAAATGAGTGTCCCTCTTCCTTGAGGTGAAGGAAGACCGCCGAATCCTGTCCTGAGGAACTGGCTCTTCTGTGTTGAGCCATACGCTTGTTAAGTGGCTGTTTGGTTTCCCCTATGTAGAGATCTGAGCATTCCTCGCTGCATTTAACTGCATACACCAGGTTGCTCTTCTGACTGTGTGGTGTGGGGTCTTTTGGGTGGACCAGTCTTTGTCTGAGTGTGTTATTTGACTTAAAAAAGACAGGGATCTGGTGTACTGGAAATAGGTGGTGTTCAGGCAGAGGTCCAAAAGTTGGCAAATCTGGTCTGGGTTGAGGTTTGTTCTGTCACTGAGGGTGTTGTCTTGTAAAACCCGCTGCCTCACTGTTTCCACCACCACAGAGGGAGCTTCTATAGGCAGAAGTATGGATGTGCCATGGGCTCGCTAGTATCTCCTATTGTGGCCAATCTGTACATGGAAGAAGTGGAACACAGGGCCCTGACTTCGTTTAACGGAGCAACACCGGGCCACTGGTTTCGGTACACGGACGACACGTGGTTCAAGATCAGAATCAAGGATGTGCAAACTTTCACTGAACACATCAACTCTGTGGACAGCAACATCAAGTTCACCAGAGAGGATGTAAAGGACAACAGTTTGCCCTTTTTGGATTGTGAGGTCCACATAGAAGAGGACAGAAGTCTGAGTGTTGGGGTATACAGGAAACCAACACACACGGACCAGTACCTGCTTTTTGACTCTCACCACCCACTGGAGCACAAGCTAGGGGTCATCAGGACCCTGCAACACAGGGTCGACAAGTTACCCACCAGTACCCAAGGCCAGGAAAAAGAACACACACACCTGAAAGGGGCACTGAAAACTTGTGGATATCCTGACTGGACCTTTGTGAAGGCTCACACAAGATCCAGAAAGGAGAACAACCCAGTGAGAACTGAAGAGAAGGAGAACAGGCGAAACAACATAGTGATCCCGTATATGTCTGGACTGTCTGAAAAACTGAGGAGGATCTTCAACAAACACCAGATCCCTGTCTTTTTTAAGCCAAATAACACACTCAGACAAAGACTGGTCCACCCAAAAGACCCCACACCACACAGTCAGAAGAGCAACCTGGTGTATGCAGTTAAATGCAGCGAGGAATGCTCAGATCTCTACATAGGGGAAACCAAACAGCCACTTAACAAGCGTATGGCTCAACACAGAAGAGCCAGTTCCTCAGGACAGGATTCAGCGGTCTTCCTTCACCTCAAGGAAGAGGGACACTCATTTCAGGACCCAACGACCATCATTGAGGAGCCAGGTGGGCCTTGGCAATGGTCGTCGGAGTGTGAATAACACTGACCACATCTCACAGAGGTTATAAGCTGAGGCAACATCAACCACCACCAGAACTGAAGAAGCCTCTTAGATGAGAGGTGAAACGTCTTCAAGGAACCTTCTTAAAGTCCAGTTGGATTGATTTAAACAACTTTGGAATTCCAGATATTCTTTTGTTTTTATTTTCATGATTTTGGCTCATAGCTCATTGAAACCAGAATTTCACTATTTCTAAAATGTAAACATTTTCTTTGAGTTTGAGTCCATTACTGTTCAAACAGTATAAATAGGCTTCATCTCTGGGTCTAGATCAGTACATGGACCACAGTCATGGAGAAGACTGCTGAACATTGTCCAGAAGATGTTCATCAACACCTTCAACAGGGAGCCTCATAAGGTCTCTGAAAAGACCATTAGTGGCTGAATGGAAGCAGATTAATGAAGGTTGACTGAAGGGTTAGCAGCAGAGATGATGCAGCCTTCAGAGGACTGGAGAGAAAAGATGATTCAAGAACTTTGGAGACCTTCACAGGACTGAGGCTGGAGTCGGAAAATCCAGAACCACCAGACGTCTTCAGGAAAGGAGTTGGATGAAGACTGGAGAAGCTCAGAATCCAAGGAGTCTGAAGTCTAGAGTGAAGGCTCCTCGGTCTGAGAGGTTTTCTGGTGTCTTCTGCTGGTGTCGGTCCACCGAGTTCCATCAGGTCCAAAGATATCACAGCTTCCAGCAGCAGATTTAGAGTCTTCAGGCTTCATGGAGATGCTAGATTCCTCTACAGCAGATCACAGACAGAACTACGAACCAATGGTTAGGATGTTACTGTGCTGGATAGAACCCCACAGAACCCCATAGAACCCCATAGAACCCCACAGAACCCCATAGAACCCCACAGAACCCAAAGACACAGTGGAGCTGAAGGCTGCTATCAGACCAGCTTCATGGACCCTCAGCAGAACCTCCGGCTGGTCTCCTGTGCTCTGATGGAGTCACTCCTGGTGAACAGATGGACTTTTCTGAGAACATTTCTGTGAATCCTTTTTTAGATGTTCTAATAGTTCGAGGTTTCTGATTTAAATGAGCTCTAAAACGTGACATCAGAACCGAAGCAAATAGGAATGTTTCACTTTGCAGGTAGTAAGTATAGAAGATACTCAAGTTTATGAATTATTTTATGAAAAATGATTTCTTTTCTACGATATTCTTGTTCTAATGCACTCGTACCTGATGAGTGAGAACCTTGCTCTCCACAGACCTGAAGGACCAGCAGATGTTTGTTAGAACCTGATGAACCGACTCTTCTCACACCAACACACAGACACGGTGGTTAGATCTGGTTTTCTTTAATTGATGTATTTTCATGTTTACAGACGTGGCCGGTTCCAGATGCTGCTGTCAGTCAGAAAAAAAAAAAACCTTCTGGTTTTTCACATTTCTTTGGTTCACGTTTTAGTTCTGATGAAAACTCTGCTGATATTCTGGTGTAAATTAAAAAGTGGAAAGTAAAACAACGTGGTGTCAGATCTTTGCTTTATGATGTTTCCATGGTAACAGGAAGGTTGCTCTGAAACACTAACTAACCTTTCCACAGGGGGCCACTGCAGAGCCGAACCAGAGACAAAGATGCAGTAATTTACAAACCCATCCGCAGAAATCCACCAGAAACCTGCATGAGCAGAGACTAGCAGGACACACCTGTATCTGGACACACCTGTATGGGGACACACCTGTATCAGACTACAGATGGCTGGAGTCTTTCTGTTACTCCCTAACCAGATCTACCAGCTGATGAACACAGCAGACTGATTCAAATACAAAAACACACAATTCAAGTTGCAGGAAAACAAAGACAGAAATTAAAGTGATCAAATGTGACGCAGCCAATCAGGTGTGAGGATGATGTCATCATCACACCTTGGTGCTGGGCAGGTGGATGCCAGCAGCTCCCTCCTCCTCCTCCTTCTGCTCCTCCTCCGGCTGAGGTGGCAGCATGTCATTGGACGCCCTGAAACCTGTGAAGGAAGGGCTGATGGGAAACCGCCGGAGCCAGCGGGTCCGTCTGACCACGCCCATCCCGACAGGTAGGTCGTAGGTGCAGGAAGAGGAGGAGTCAGAGGACCTCCAGCCAATCAGGCCGCGCTCCTGACGGGAACCTGAGGAGAAGAAAACCAATGCTGCAACTGATTGGTCGACGGGAAAGCTTTCAGTACTGATCCGTAGAAACACAATACGATGATGTCTGTATGTCTGTTAGAGTGTGTGTGTGTGTGTGTGCGTGTGTGTGTATGTGTGTGAGTGAGTGTGTGTGTGTGTGCCTGTGAGTGTGTGTGCATATGCGTGTGTGTGTGTGTGTGTGTCTGTGTGCGTGTGTGTATGTGTGTGAGTGTGTGTGTTCGTGTGTGTGTGTGTGTGTGAGTGTGTGTGTGTGTGCGTGTGAGTGTGTGTGCGTGTGTGTGTGTGTGTGTGTGTGTGTGTGTGTGTGTGTGTGTGAGTGTGTGTGTGCGTGTGCGTGTGTGCGTGTGCTACCTGGTATTGAGTTGTCGAGACAAAAAGCCAGAAAACCTCCAACAAACATCTCAGTGGAAAGAAGAACCATCAGGATCTGATCGAGTTCTGGAAGACCTGAACACATAGCGCTGATCTGTTGGAGCTACATCTATTAGTTCTATGTGTAACAGATCTACATCTATGAGTTCTATGTGTAACAGATCTACATCTATTAATTCTATGTGTTACAGATCTACACCTATCAGTTCTACATGTAACAGATCTATATCTATTAGTTCTATGTGTTGCAGATCTACATCTATTAGTTCTATGTGCAACAGGTCTACATGTATTAGTTCTACATGTAACAGAGCTACATCTATTAGTTCTATGTGTTACAGATCTATATCTATTAGTTCTACTTGTAACAGATGTACATCTATAAGTTCTATGTGTTACAGATCTACATCTATTAGTTCTATGTGAAAGATCTACATCTATTAGTTCTATGTGCAACGGATCTACATCTATTAGTTCTATGTGCAACAGATCTACGTCCATTAGTTCTATGTGCGACAGATCTATATCCATTAGTTCTATGTGTTACAGATCTACATGTATTAGTTCTACATGTAACGGATCTACATCTATTAGTTCTATGTGTTACAGATCTACATCTATTAGTTCTATGTGCAACAGATCTACATCTATTACTTCTATGTGTAACAGATCCACATCTATTAGTTCTACATCTATTAGTTCTACATGTAACAGATCTATATCTATTAGTTCTACATGTACAGATCTACATCTATTAATTCTATGTGTGACAGATTTACATCTATTGGTGCTACAGGTAACAGCTCTACATCTATTAGTTCTATGTGTTACAGATCTACATCTATTAGTTCTATGTGTTACAGATCTACATCTATTAGTTCTATGTGTTACATATCTACATCTAACACATCTACATGTAACAGATCTTATAAAAGATCGACACAGAAAGTGGCTCTACGTATCACAGATCAACACACCCTTGACTGTTTTCCCTCCTCCTTGTCTCTGCTGAGTCTTTTATTGTTTAGATTCTATGAAGGACATCAGCTGGTCCTTCTACTTCCTGTCTGCATATCTGGGATCAGAATCCACCAGGGAAGTTAAACATCTCATTCCAGCTGAGGTGGAGAAGGAGAGCCATTGCTAAGCTAAAAGCTAAAGCTAAAAGCTAACACTAAAACTAAAGATAACAGCTAAATATAAAAGCTAAAGCTAACACTAAAGCTAAAGCTAACAGCTAAATATAAAAGCTAAAGCTAACAGCTAAATATAAAAGCTAAAGCTAAAAGCTAAATATAAAAGCTAAAAGCAAAAAGCTAAAAGCCAAATCTAAAAGCTAAAGCTAAAAGCTAAATATAAAAGCTAAAGCTAAAGCTAAAAGCTAAATATAAAAGCTAAAGCTAAAAGTTAAATATAAAAGCTAAAGCTAAAGCTAAAAGCTAAGGGATAGAGGCGACTGGAGTTCAGGAGGACCACAGCAGTAGAGACGTGTGGAGGAGGAACATCAGCAGATACCAGAAGACCAGCAGCCAGGAGACACAGCCGACCAGTCCAACCAGTCCGACAAGTTCAACCAGTCCAACCAATCCAACCAGCCTTTAGCTTGTTTTCTGATGCGTCCATGTGGCTCCAAACAAATTACGTCGTTTTAGCCACGCCCCCTCACACCGCCCTTCTCCAGAGGAACATTTCTATGTCATTCCCCTCCAGATGTTTCTAACTACGCAGACGGACACGAGGAAAACTGGTGGAAGACCAGGAGCGCCTAGCAGCAGAAGTTCAGACCTTCATCCCCCAGAGATCACCATGGTAACCAGGTTATGAACTACTCTAGTTTAGTCCTGAGGTTGATGTGTTTGGATACGCTGCCCCCTGCTGGTTGGGAGCAGACGGAGGATAAAACCTTACGGTCTCTGAGCGGATTTCTAAACGTCTCATTTCAGTTCACACGGGAAGCAGAACTCAGGCTCACCTCTTATCTCCTTCCACCCCTCTCCCTACTGCTCCTCCTCCTCCATCACCTCCTCTGGACTTCTTCAGACTCTATTTTTATACTCTAATATTGTATTTTACTGTAAATTCAACCAGTTTGCACCTTTTTGTAAAGACGGATGGTTTCTGCACATTCCTGTATGTACTGGCATGTTTCTGCTCCTTATCGAGCAGCTCCTTAGCTCCTGGTTGGTCCTTCATCTGTTGTGTTAATTACTGCTGTCTGTCTTGTCTTATTATGTTTTTATTTATCTTGATTTAACTTTAGTTGTGTAACTGCATCATTTGCATCTCGCTGCTTTAACGTGTCAGTTTCCCTCATACAGGATCCATAAAGTTTTTCTTCAACAGGTCTATACATTTAAATAAAGATTCACCAGTTAGTAAAAACTCCCACACACAGGTGAACTTCTGCCCTCAGACTCACCTGTGCTGATGGAGTTGGGGTGTGTGTCCAGGTACGTAGGCAGCGTCAGACCAAAGAACATGGAGAACCCAAGAACAAACAGGTTTCTGGAGGAGTTCAGATCCACCAGCTGTAGGTTGGACAGACCAACAGCTGTGATCATACCTGAGGGACACACACCTGGATTAATGTGACATCAGCAGCACACCTGTACCAACACCTGTCAGCTGAGACTCACCAAACAGAGTGCAGAACAGACCTCCGAGGATCGGGTCTGGCAGCGAGGCGAACAGGCCTGTGAACTTCCCCACCGATCCCAGCAGGAACATGATGCCTGCTCCGTACTGCACCACCCGCCTGCTGCCCACCTGTCAGTAAATCAAACATCCCCCTATTAACATGATGCCTGCTCCGTAGTGCACCACCTGCCTGCTGCCCACCTGTCAGTAATTCAAACATCCCTCATTAACGTCACCTTACTCAGCCCTCTGAATGACCTTTAGTAACCCCGTGTCTGGGAGGCGTGGTTGCCGTGGTTACCTTGGTGATTCCCAGGACGCCGATGTTGGGACTGGAGGAGGTGGAGCCGTTTCCTGTCCCCAACAGACCGGCGATGATGCAGCAGACGCCCTCAGTGAAGATCCCTCTGAAACAACAGACAAATAAAACTACCCACCCCCTGTAGGGCAGATTATCCCCTGTGGGGCAGATTATCCCCTGTGGGGCAGATTATCCCCAGGGTTCACCTGCCCTAACCCTCACCTGTTGATAGCGTGTACCGGAGGGGGCATGGCTCCAGACAGACGTGCACAGGCGTAATAGTCTCCGATTGATTCCACGATACCTGCCATGGTCGCACTCAACATCCCCAGTACCCCAGCAACCGTTACCACCGGCAACCCCCACTGACCTATCAGAGAGCAGCAGAAAGTCAGAGATCCATCCTCTGGTTGGACGTCTGTGATTGGCTGAGGCCAGGTCTCTTACAAGGGTAGGGCACCCTGAACCAGGGCGATGAGGTCATGATGTCACCGCGGGCGTCGGTCCGACCTTTGTGTCCGTAGCGATCGGGGTCGTCCGGCAGCAGGTCGGTCAGAGTCAGGATGTAGCAGACGAGCCAAACCACCATGATGGCCAGGATGATCTGAGAAGATGGATGGAAGGAGGTTACATCACCTGACATCACCTGACATCACAACCTGACATCACTAGACACCACCTAAAACCACTATGATGGCCAGGATGATCTGAGAGAGCAGGAGATGGATGGAAGGAGGTTACATCACCTGATACTAGCTGATACTCCCTGATACCAATACTACTACCTGACACTACATGACATCACCACCTGACATCACCACCTGACCTCAGCAGACTTCACCTAAAGCCACCACCTGGTTCCACCTGCTGTGTTTCTGTTTACAGGAAACATCTTGAAGATCTGGACTCTGGTCGACGTCAGTCCTTTCTCTCTGCTGTAAACGGGAACAGGAAGTGATGTCGTTCTCAGGTGCTGAGCAAACAAGACGATCAGCAAAATACACCTGCAGAGAGAGAGAGAGACAGCTGTCTACCTGTCCACCTGTCTATCTGTCCGTCTGTCTAATATTTCATATTCATGTCAATTAAGAGGCAGACAGTTGTTCAGACACATCTTAGAGTAAGAACTGAGACAAACAGACAGACGGACAGACAGGCAGACAGGCAGGCAGACAGACAGACAGGCAGGCAGACAGACAGACAGGTGTCTCACAGTGCAGACAGGCCCCAGTGGGACCCGGCTCTGTCTCCAGCAGTGGTGAAGACCGACAGGCCGATCAGTGAGACGGTTGGAGTGATGGTGAGTGGACCGATGTACTCGAGCAGCAGACCAGGTAAACCACACAGACCAACCATTAGCTCCACCAGGCTGGACACCATGATGGCCCCCTGAATCTACAAACAAACAAACAAACAAACAAACAAACAAACAAACAAACAAACAAACAAACAAACAAACAAGTCAGCAAGTAAATAATCAGCTGCTACGTATTTCTACGCATCACTGACGAGAGAGCTCTAAAAACGACAACACACAGGATCCATAGTAGATTAAAAAAAGCAAAACTTTATGTATCAGATGTTACTTCAGTGACATCCACTGATGCTTAAGTCAAGGCTGGACACTATGATGTCCCCCTGAATCTACAAACAAACAAACAAGTCAACAAATAAACAGCAGGTCCTGCACACTCTGATGGCCTGGATCTGACACTGACTCAGCAGAACCAGGAGCTCCAGCTCTCATGACTCAGCAAAACCACTCTCTTCAGACTCCACAACTCAACTACACCTTCAGGTTTTGTTCATGAAAACCAGTCCATCACCACCTGAGGACATGTTGGACCTGCTGAAGACACAGCTCGCCAGTTGGACAAGGATTAATAGACTCAACTGCACAGAGTCCAAAACCTTCCCAAAGGCAACAGAACACCGGATGGACACACATTTATTCTACAGCAGGTCCAGTGATCCAGAACTAGAGACACATAGGTCACCCTGTATCTAGGACAATCGGCCAGAGTGTCCTTCAGCAGCCAGACAGTTGCACTTTGTCCAACCATCCACTAACATCCTCAAAGACTTCGGGAGGTCAACTAAACAGACCAACATTGTCCAGAGCTTTCAGCATCTCGGAGTGAATCTCATCCAGACCTGGTGTCACAGTCCAGCCCTGCTGTCCTCTATCAACCATTCCTGTGGACATAATGGTCCTACCTTTCTGCTGTCCTCTATCAACCATACCTGAGGACATAATGGGCCTACCTCTCTGATGCGAGGCTGCCAGATATGTGAGGTATTCAACGGAAGACTCCAGTTCCCATAAATCTCCTCTACAAAGGAAAAATCACAGATCACATGATATTTTATCATAGTGTTTATTTACAAAAAAACGAATTTATACATAATATTAAACAAACGGCCTATCTCACCTTCAGGGGGACACTTCCACCTGTCCAGACTGAGGATCGCCTGAGCAGGAATCAGGAATGCAAATGCACTGGCCTGAAACAGAGGGAGTCTAAACACACAGACACACCTGTCAGACTCATCTGATTCCTACAGACTCACCTGACTCCTACAGATTAATCTGACTCCTACAGACTCACTTGATTCCTACAGATTAATCTGATTCCTACAGACTCACCTGACTCCCACGGTGGTTTGGATCAGAGTTGTGACTCCAACAGTGGTGAAAATGGTTCCGATCAGCTGACTGATGGTGCTTTGGTCTCGGCCAACACACATGGCCTCAGCCAAGAGAAAAGGTACAGCTACAGTACCACTGAAACAAGTCAGGTAATGCTGCAAACAAACCAGAACAGGTGCCATCAGCCCATTGTTCCCCGATCAGTAATTTTAATCTTTTTAAAGTCCGGCTCACTGTGATGTTATTGGTGTTCAAACTGGGAATAAAATGGCAGCTGTCCTCGAAACATTCACCTCCACTGCCACCAGACCTGAAACAGTCCCTTTATAAGCCATTAATCCCAGTCTAAAACCAGTAAGTCCACTTATAAACCAGTAATCCCAGTTATACCAGTAATCTACACCCAGTCTAATCTGAGTCAGTCCCAGTCTCACCTGTAGTCCCAGGAGAATACACAGGTACCAGGGTGGGATGTCCTCGATGGTGTAAATCATGTCTGATGCTGCTGCCTGTCCTCCCATTGGCTGTTTATCGTTTCTGTCTTCTCGCATCGGCAAGTCAGTGGTGTGTTCTTCATGGCCCCGCCCCTGTTCCAGGTAACTGTGACTCTGATTGGACAGAGAGACAGACACACCACCTGATCCAGGGACATCATCAAACAGAGAAGGAGCTCAACACAAAACATAAATATAGCAGCAGAAGAAAGGCCTGTTTTATCCTCCAGACGTCAGTGTCAATTCAATTTTATTTATATGGCACCAATTACAGGTCAAATTGCCTCAAGACGCTTTCCAGAACCCATATGAACCCCCAGAGCAGCCCAAAGGAGACAGTGGCAGAAAAACACCCTTTTAACAGGAAGAAACCTGGAGCAGAACCTGGATCTTTATGTGGGGGGACCCATCTGCTGATGGAAGGAGGATTGAGAGGGACAGAAGAGGTAGAGGGGTAGAGGTAGAGGTAGAGAGATAGAGGTAGACGGACAGAGGTAGAGGGATAGAGGTAGAGGGATAGAGGGAGAGATGTAGAGGTAGAGAGGTAGAAGTAGAGGTAGAGGAATAGAAGTAGAGAGGTGTAGAGGTAGAGGGATAGAGGTAGATGGATAGAGATAGAGAGGTAGAGGGATAGAGGTAGAGGCAGAGAGGTAGAAGTAGAGGTAGAGGGATAGAGATAGAGAGGTAGAGAGGTAGAGGGGTAGAGGTAGAGGGATAGAGGTAGAGGGATAGAGGTAGAGGTAGAGAGGTAGAGATAGAGGGATAGAGGTAGAGGTAGGGGTAGAGGTAGAGAGGTTGAAGTAGAGGTAGAGAGGTAGAGGTAGAGGGATACAGGTAGAGGTAGAGAGGTAGAAGTAGAGGTAGAATTAGAGGGATAGAGGTAGAGAGGTAGAGGTAGAGGAATAGAGGTAGAGGGCTAGAGGTAGAGAGGTAGAGGTAGAGAGGTAGAGGTAGAGGGATAGAGGTAGAGGTAGAGAGGTAGAGGTAGAGATGTAGAGGTAGAGGGATAGAGGTAGAGGGCTAGAGGTAGAGAGGTAGAGGTAGAGAGGTAGAGGGGTAGAGGTAGAGAGATAGAGGTAGAGAGGTAGAGATAGAGAGGTAGAGGGATAGAGGTAGAGGTAGAGAGGTAGAAGTAGAGGTAGAGGGATAGAGGTAGAGGTAGAGGGAGAGAGGTAGAGGTAGAGGGATAGAGGTAGAGAGATAGAGGTAGAGGGATAGAGGTAGAGGTAGAGAGGTAGAAGTAGAGGGATAGAGGTAGAGAGGTAGAGGGATAGAGGTAGAGAGATAGAGGTAGAGAGGTAGAGGTAGAGAGGTAGAGGGATAGAGGTAGAGAGGTAGAGGTAGAGAGGTAGAAGTAGAGGTAGAGGGATAGAGGTAGAGAGGTAGAGGGGTAGAGGTAGAGGGATCGAGGTAGACGTAGAGAGGTAGAGGTAGAGGGATAGTAGACGTAGAGAGGTAGAGGGATAGAGGTAGAGGTAGAGGTAGCAGTAGAGACGCTGAAGTAGAGGTAGAGAGGTGGAGGTAGAGGGATCGAGGTAGACGTAGAGAAGTAGAGGTAGGGGTAGCAGTAGAGAGGCTGAAGTAGAGGTAGAGAGGTGGAGGTAGAGGTAGAGAGGTAGAGGTAGAGAGGTAGAAGTAGAGGTAGAAGTAGAGGTAGAGAGGTCGAAGTAGAGGTAGAGAGGTAGAGGTAGAGAGGTAGCGGTAGAGAGGTAGAGGTAGAGAGGTAGAAGTAGAGGTAGAGAGGTAGAAGTAGAGGTAGAGGTAGAGGGGGGAGATGGAGGGATGGATATTCTGTGCTGTGTATGAAGTCCAAACATGAGTCAGCTTGGCCCGCTTTGGCCCGGTCTGGTCCAGTTCAGTCCGTAGCACATGGAGGCTGCTCCTCGGGGCAGCACATGGTGGTGATGGTGGTGATGGTGTGCTGTGAGGTTCTTACTGTCCTCAGACAGAATGCATCCAGCTGTGTTCAGGTGTGTACCTGTACCTGAGTGTAGCGCTCAGTTCAACAGAATTGTTGTTTGTAGGTCAGTTTGCTTTAATGGGCCGGAGATCAACTCTTCACACCGTAACCAGTGTAATAATTCAACTGAAGACACTGCACCTGTCATCCAGTCCACCTGCCCTGTAGTCCAGCTGTCCTCATTCACTGGCTCAATTAACTAACATTTAATGAATAATCAACAGTTAATTTACCTTAGAGATGTCTTCCATTTCAGCTCCAGCGTTCTGACATGTGGACGGTCAAGCAGCAAATACTGAACACAAAGAGTTTTAGTGTCTCAGGTTGAAGTCCACAGAGATTACCAACAGATAATTAACCATCTCACACTGTATGTCATAGTTAATAACCAACCTGACCTACACCTGAGCTGGGGGACCAGGTGGAAACCTCAGGCTGTCCAGTGATGAAGGAAGTATCTTCAAAGAGAGGTTTAATGCCCTCATAAACTAGTTTCATGCCCTCACACAGCAATAGCTATATAAGAATATAGACATCTGCATGTGATAGAAGCTCTTCACCTGATTCAGCAGTTTATAATCAGTGATTATTGATTATTGATAATCTGAGATCCGTACAGCGGAGTCAATCTCTGTGTTGTTTTAGTCTCACACAGCTGATAAGGACAGGTGTGTCAGCAGGTGAGCTTCCTAAATCATAGTGTTTATTTGAATAACAATCAGTACAGAACTTCACCTGTTTCCCCACTTAACTGAGGAGTGCTCTGAATAGCTGGGCTTAGGGGTCTATAATGGAGGACTGACTGGGGTTAGGGGTCTCTAACCGAGGACTGACTGGGGTTAGGGGTCTCTAATGGAGGACTGACTGGGGTTAGGGGTCTCTAACCGAGGACTGACTGGGGTTAGGGGTCTCTAATGGAGGACTGACTGGGGTTAGGGGTCTCTAATGGAGGACTGACTGGGGTTAGGGGTCTCTAATGGAGGACTGACTGGAGTTAGGGGTCTCTAATGAAGGACTAATTAGGGCAAGGGGTCTCTAATGAAGGACTGACAGGGGTTAGGGGTCTATTATGGTGGACTGACTGGGGTTATGGGGCTCTAATGGAGGACTGACTGGGGTTAGGGATCTCTAATGAAGGGCTATTAGGGCAAGGGGTCTATAATGAAGGACTGACAGGGGTTAGGGGGTCTCTAATGGAGGACTGACTGGGGTTAGGGGGGTCTCTAATGGAGGACTGACTGGAGTTAGGGGGTCTCTAAAGGAGGACTGACTGGTTAGGGGGTCTCTAATGGAGGACTGACTGGTTAGGGGGTCTCTAATGGAGGACTGACTGGTTAGGGGGTCTCTAAAAGAGGACTGACTGGAGTTAGGGGGTCTCTAATGGAGGACTGACTGGAGTTAGGGGGTCTCTAATGGAGGACTGACTGGGGTTAGGGGGTCTCTGATTGAGGTCAGGATTCTATAACAGAGAACTGATTGAGGTTAGGGATGTCTAAGAGAGGACTGATCAAGGTAAGGGGTTTCTGACTGGGTTAGGGGTCTGTAATGGAGAGCCTACGAGGGTTAGGGTCTTTGTCCAGGGGCTCACATTCATACGTGACCATGGGTAGTTTCTGAAGTCCAATTTTTCCACTCAGACTCACCTGCAGCCACGTTAAGCTGATCCAGTTCCAGCTTGAATTCTGGGAGACGTGGCTGCAGTTCAGTTACATCAATGTTCAGCTGCATGTTTCTTCTGTTGGATCTGGAACTCCTTAGTTTTTGAATCACAATAAAAATTCAATTCATTTTTTTTAAAGTGAATGCAAAGCATTTGTCACCGCGCTGAACATAGGAAGGTACAGACCTCACCCATTTTAAACAGAGAGCAGAGACCCAATAATCCAAAGTGGCCTTTTGATTTTCTCTGAGCAGCAGTCAGCGACCAACAAACCAGCTGGTTCTAATTGATATCTGATCGCCGATCAATAACCCAAGAACACACCAAACCATTTCACACATGCAGCCGTTTTATTGCAGTTTGTACAAGATGTTACAATAGTTTGTTTGCATCATTTCCAGAGAAATAAAAACATCTGTGAGGACCAAAACTAAAACTCCAGACAACCAGAGCAAACCCGCTCCAAACACTTTCAACCATCTGAACCAATCACAATGAAAACTCTCTTCTTAGGTGTAGAAAGAGAAACAATCCTCTGGTTCCTGTTTGTCAGAAAAATCAGTTGATTATTGATCAAGTATCAGGTTTTATTCTGATTTCAGAAATGCTTCACAGTTACAGGAAGCCTCCTTTACTTTTCCTGTCACATTTCACCTTTTTCCTTCAGACTGTTGAAATCTGGTGACAGTGAGACATGTGAAGACCTTCAGGGCTGAACCTGGACCTGCACCAACATTTCTGTTGGTCCACCTGCCTGATCATGAAGAAACCACCTGCTTGCATCTCATTTCACTGATTCAGCCTCAAACATCCGCCTCTGTCAGGAAGTCAGTCACAACAAATGACGTCTCAGTTTCTAAAATGCACTTTGAGGACGGAGGAGGAGCTCTGAGCCAGGATGGACAGGTGTATTCAGGTGTGTCCTCCAAGTCTTTTCTGCACCCGTGACGTAAAAAAGACGACACTCAGCTGGAACATACGAACCATGTCGGGAGCAGGACGGACTAACGTGTACATGATATAAATGAGTCATTATTAATGTCGCTCTGTTTGTTGTATATCTCAGAGTGAGTTAAAAAATAAAAGATGTCTGCTGTTTGAAGAATGACTTGAATTATTTCTGTAAACTCATCCTGAACACGCTTCAGTTACTATGAAGTCATAAAACAGATGTAGGTTGTGATGATGTAGCTGTGATGTCATATTTACTGTTAAAACCTGCTTCCTGTTGTCTCCAGCAGGAGGGACGAGTCCAGACGGTGCCATTAGCAAAATGAGACACGGTTTGTGCTCAGCTACGCTAACACGTCTTCTCCTGGTGAGGCGATGGGGGCAGAGCCTAATCCGCCAGACGAGACGGTGCATTCAGGTGCAGGAATAAAGTCTGCAAACTTCAGCTCCTCTAGGTCACTCTGGTTTCCATGGAGAGCAGCGTTCATGCTACGAAGGTAAACTGGGAGCTGATTGGCTAACTGTCTAATGATCTGATTGCTGATTGGAGGACGCAAAATCTAACATGATGTCACTGATTAGAACACGGTAACCAAGGAAACACTCATGTCGACTGGTCAAGGCATTTCCGTCTCTATAAATATAAACTCTTCACTTAAATAAAAATTACTGATTATTTGTGTAAATGTGATTGATCACAGCCTCTCAGCCAATCAGCGCAGGATTCTCAGTGTCAGCAGCTCTTCAATGTTGTGCTGCAGAAAGAGAGAGAGAGAGAATGCATCATTTACAAGCATCAGTTCATCCACCAATCAGTCTCTGTTAACCAGGAACATCACCTGTTCACACCTGCAGGCAGGTAAACTTTTCAAAAGGTTCACATTTAAAATTCTAGAAAAATGAACAGACTTTAGTTTGATGACTAAAGTAACCGCCCAATCAGTTATCGATAATGCTCTGAAACTAAAAGAAACACCTGTGGTTCAGGTGAGTCTGACACCTGTCCGACGGTTCTACAGGAACTCAGTGTTTCAGAGTCCGAAGCTCTGTGACTCTCAGAGAGCCACGAACACCTGAGACTCAGGTAGCAGTGATGACATCAGAGACTCAGGAGTCCGTGATGACACCATTAGAGACTCATGGTGGAAGTGATGTCATCAGAGACTCGGGTATCAGTGATGTCATCAGAGACTCAGGTATCAGTGATGACATCACAGACTCAGGTATCAGTGATGACATCAGACTCAGGAGTCAGTGATGACATCATTAGAGAAGGTAAATACTCACTGATCAATAAAAACAGAGCCATCTTTGTGTTGCTTTCTGTCTGGTTCTGAGTTTTGGCAGAGAGCTAAATGCTAACAAACAATCAGCCTCCAGTGATCAACAATTGATTCCAATATTATGACGTTTACAGACCGAATGATTCACTGATCAATGAGGCTGATCAGTGACAGATTCATCAATTCCAGCATTCTGTCAACGCTCACAAAGTTTAATGTAAACATCCTGGTCAGCTGATCAATAACCTACGATTGCTGGGGTTTCTGTTGCTCGTTGCTATGACAACAGCAACTAAAGACAGGACAGTCTTTGACCACACCTCCAGGATTTAGTCTAAACTGCTCTGATATTTCGGTAATTAGTATGTACCTAATGTTACCAAATCACTTTCCCAGGATTTATCCAGTCCCTAGTTCCACACACCAGGATTTATCTAGTGCTTGTTACACTCAATACATAGTCCTATATTCCAGGATTTATCCAGTACCTAGGTCCACACACCAGGACTTATCTAGTGCTTGTTACACTCAATACATAGTCCTATATTCCAGGATTTATCCAGTACCTAGGTCCACACACCAGGACTTATCTAGTGCTTGTTACACTCAATGCATAGTCCTATATTCCAGGATTTAGCCAGTACCCACTGCTATTTTCCCACTCTGGTGATCAGAGGTGCTTTGACCTGAAATCAGCAACCATCATGTGAACTCTGAATCTGGATCTGCTGCAGGTCAGGAGTTCTGAACAGGAGTGAAGACACTCGGAAAGTTCTGGGTTTTGCTGAAGCTTCGGGTGAAAGCAGCTCTGGAGACCCGTTTACCAAACATCTGTTTGCAGGTGAGAAAATCTGAGGTCTGCACCGGTGGGACTCCTACAGCAAAACCATCACAGAAGAAGAGTGACAGGCTCAAATGACGACGACGACGATTCAAAGACAAGTTTGACAGTTTATTAATAGATTTAAAACAGGAGAAAAACATGTACACAGGCCGACTGTTTTGTCCAAACAGGTTTTTGTTCAGAATCTCTGATCTGCAAACAGACGGTAAAAAGAGTCTGAAAGAACAAACAGCAGAGAGGAAAAATCCACCTTCATCCTCCTCATCGTCAGGAAGCAGTGCAGTCAGTGTGTCCTACCTGTCCCCCGTCTGTCCCTCGTTTGTCCCCCGAACACAGACCGAGTGAGACATCGTCCCACCGAACATCTCTGATACTCTAAATAAAAATCTCAACTTCAAATCAAAAGTTTGTTTAAACAAAACCTCTATGAGCCAATCAGAGAACAATGACATCACAGCTGTTGTACTGATGACCACAAGGTGATGTCAGAGTCTGAACAGGGTCACATGACGGCCATGTTTGGGGCCCTGACCTCGGTAATGGTTCACAGTAATACTCAGCTGTAGGGTGGGGTTAGTCCTGAACGGAATGAAGCCTCCATAAAAACAGGAAGTGTTTGCATTCGGTGGGCGGTCCTCAGGACGTGACATCAGCATGTCACAGCGTTTCACATCGCCGAGCCCAAACGTTTGACACGGCACAACAAAACAACGGAATCAGGAACAAACAGAACGTTCTGACCGATCATTAATACCATGAATAATCAATCATAACCAGTTGAGCCTAGTTTAGCTTCAGCGTTTAGACATTAGTGTTTACTTTAAACATTGTGACATCATTATGACACAGCTCTATAAAGCAATCAGCAGGCTACGTTCTGCAATAATTAAAAACCAAACAATAACGAGATGAATGGATGCTACATTTACCATGATGCACCTGGACAATCTGTAACTGACTGTCTGATGACACCACTATGACATCATCACATTAAGAACCGAGCGAGGCGAGTTGAAACGCTGTCGCTGACTGACACCTGCTAAAACTGAGGACCTCTGTGAAGACAGGGGCAGGAAACTGTAGCAATAAGGCCCGCCCCCTGACACCCAGAAGCCCCCCCCCCCCGTCTAAACAGGGAATAGAAATATTGTCCGTCTGACTGACAGATCAGTCAGGGAGTTGGGTCCTCCCACCTTCTACTAAGGGTGGGGCATGTGTAGCAGGGGGCGGGACAGGAGGCGGGGCTAGCCAATACTACGTCTCGAACTGTGTGAGCAGAGCCCGGACTTCGGGCGTCAGCTGTTTGGCGGCGCTGGCGGCCTCAGCGATGGCGCGGCGGTACGGCCCCTTCCTCTTCCGATCAAAGCGTGACTGGAAGGTTTCCAGGAAGGGCGACAGCTGGGCGAGCGGCAGGAAGGACGTGGTGGGCGAGCCGAACCATGACACTCTGGCCTCCTGCCGCACCGCCAGCCCGGTATCGCCACGCCGCGACACCGTGATGCCGAGCACACGCGCCGGCCACCAGGGGAAGCCGTAGATCTTGGCCCAGACGATGTCGCCCACGCACACGGTGCGGCCGTCGGGCAGCGGACACTTGGACACCGATTTGGAGAAGACGGATGACGACGACGAAGACGAGGAGGATGAGGACGACGTGGAAGATTTACGTCGCCTCTTCGGGTCGCAGCCCTCCTCCTCCTCGCCGCCGCCATGTGCCTCCTCGCAATCGGCTCTGGGTGGAGGAGGGGGGGAGGAGAGGCGGCGAGGCAAAAAGGTGGAGGGGGGGTTTCCTGGGGGGGGGAGGTCAAAGGTCTCTGTGGAACTGCACTCTGAGTGGGAGGAGTCCAGTGAGGAGGAGGAGGAGGAGGAGGGGGGGGGAGGAGGCTCCACCTCCTGCTCCTCCCCTCCCTCATCTCCCCGATCGGCCCCTCCTCCATCAGAGGGGGGGGCCTCCTGCGTCTCCAAGGAGAGACTGAGTGTACAGGAGGACGGGGGAGGAGTCGTGGCTTTGGGTGGAGGCGGGTCACTAGGCGGGGTTGGGTTTAGTGTGGGAGCAGGGCACTGTGCAGGTTTGGGTGGTGACGGACGAGCGCTCTGTTTGGGCGGGGACAAGGAGAAGCACGGTCCCTCGTCTGTACGGTACCTTTGGGGTTTGAGGCGCATTCTAGGTGGGAGCGCCGTGTGAGTGCTGGAGCCGACGGCGGCACCACTGAGGTGCTGCAGGCGGCGAGTGAAGTGGACCTTCTGGTTGTGGTTCTGCAGGGCGGCTGCTCGGGTCACAGCCTTGGTGCGGTCCTGGTTCTGGTTCTGATCAGTGGGCCGGTGATGTGGCGGCGCCTGCGAGCTCCTCGCCAGTTTCTTGAGAACCTGTTGCGCTTTGGAGTGATCAACAGAAGAACTTTTGGCCAGAACCTTCTTAGAGTTCAGCTTCAGGTGCATGCGGCGGGACGAAGCAGACGATGAAGATGAGGAGGAAGCCACGCTCGTCAAAACTCGGCGGGAGGAAGATGATGATGATGATGAAGACGACACACGTATCCCTGATGATGGGCGTCTATCAGTTCGTCCTCCCTTGTCATCACTCCGCAGCCGTTTGACCTCAGAGGAGATCGGTCCCTCTGCCGGCCTCCGCCGCCGGGATGCCTCCTCACCCCTCAGGTCCACCGGACCCCGCCGTGCCTCCCTGTGCCCACCTGTCGCCACCACACCCTTACACTTGTCACAGAGCACCTGGCGGGGACGGAGCTTTATGGCGTTCATGATGGAGGTGGGCTCCTCGCAGCGATAACGCCGCTTTGGCCGTTTGATCTTGCGCGGCGGTGGCTGAGGTAAGGCCTGGTTGTAAGTGTCCCTGATGAACAGCGGAGGGGGGTATGGCGCACCCTCCTGGAAAAGTGGCGGCGGTTTGGAGGTCCAGGGGTGAGGAGGGGGTGGGGGTGGAGAACTGGCGTTGACCTCTTCCTGTTTGGTGGACGGGTCATCGCTGGCAACTGGCTGTGATTGGAGGGACATCAGAGGTCGACTCCGGTCGTCCCGTCGGGGAAACACTGTGATGGGAATACCGTAAGGTCCAAACCTGGAAACACACATACACAGCATGAGAACCTTGGAGACTCAATCATCTTCTAGTTAGTCCTGACTTAAAATTTCTTGTGGATTACAGATGTTGATTTAGCAATGACCAATAATAACCAACCAATGGTGCAGCAGTAGACTAACTGCAGTACCTGGCTGTACGACCAGGGGGCGCCTATTAAATTTAAACAGCTACATAAAGTGGATGCTCTGATGCTTTAGCTTCTCTCCTGCCCTCTGTGGTCATTAAACTACATTCTAATCCAGCTGAACGACAGTAATGCTGCTCTCATTTCCAGATGTTTCAGTTGTCCGACAGCAGAACGAGGATGAAATAAAGTCATCCACATGCTAACATGCTAACCAGAGTTAGCTTCATTTAAATATGGATTTCATAACGCCATCTCACAACAAACACAGGAGCTGAAAACAACTGCTGAGAATTCACACGTTTAAAATGATCCTCAAAAAGTTAGAAGACAGATGAACAAGTGACAGTAACATTTTCTGTCAATCAGACACAGAGTCTTCTTCCTGAAGCTACAGACACAGAGAGTCTTCTTCCTGAAGCTACAGACTCTGAAACAGTTTAAAGCTTCACCTAGGATTATACATTCATGGAGAAATCAACCATCTCTGCCTGAAAGACATAATAAACTTTCCTTACTCTGCTGAAAGGGCACAACATGAAGCTTTAGTGGATTTGTGCGGCTATTTTCTGCCTTTTAGACATTGTGTAGAAGGAACACTGTGGATCTCAAGCAAGCATAAGTTATGGCAACTGGACTAACCTCGTGTGAGTCCAGTTGCCATAACTTATGCTTGCTTGAGACTTATCATGACCTGGATGACTGAGAACATCCACATATTTAACACTGTGGATCTGTTCTCCTGAGAAACAGACCAATTATCAGCCTGGCAAATTACTGACGCTAACATTTTGCATTTTTCAGATAATCTGTCGTTATTTTAAGAAATGTTCCTGTTCGGCTGTGATTCAGCAGCTCCTTCTGTCTGTTACCACTCTGTGATCTGTCCCGCCCACAGATTGATCTGATTGGCTGTTGCATGTCATGAGTAACAGCAAATCACAACTATTGTTTACATAGAATTGAGCCCTTAGCAGAGAGGAAAATCTCCGGTGAGTTGTTAAAGATGTGTTGGAAACTGCTGAAAGCTTAATAAACATCACAGGTGAAAGTGCTGCAGATGGTGCTAGGCTACGGCTATCGCTAGGAGATTAGCTGTACTCTTAGCCTGCAGCTAACACTATCTGGAGCAGCCTAGCATGTTTCTCAAGTCAGATTAACTTTAACTCTGTTCTGACATCTCTGCAGAGGCACAACCTCCAAAAACTGAGCTAGAAGCACAAACATCAGTTAGCTGCTTTAACAGAGGCTAATGCGACGCTAACAGTTATAGGAACGGATATTACTACGACTGTAACCGATTTGCTTATCATTCCGGTATGCTAACGGCTACAGGAACGGATATTACTACAACTGTAACCGATCTGCTAATCGTTCCGGGACGTTAACAGTATTCTTATCAGTATTTTTTTGATTGTTTTGTTTGTTTTGTTTTTAAAGAGAAGAAAACTAAACAAATAAAACCAGAGTAACGACAGAACTTTGAGTTAAATTTAAAGAATGGACATCACAGGTGATCAATAAAGATCAGAGACTGAAGCGTGACGCAGGTGAACTTCAAATGATGTTTAAACACTTCAGTGATCAGGTATTGATCAGTAATTGATTAATGAAAGCATCCGATCAAAATAAACACAATCTGTGGAAACTTTCAGGAAAAGTTGATCAGACCTCGAAGTTCATTCTCCAGAACCAGGTTAACCAGATTAATCATCTGTAGATTATTAGGCTGTAGATTAATCATCTGTTGTTTAATCAGCTATAGATTAATCAGCGTTTCTTTTACGTCACCTGTTTTCTGTACAGAGCTCTGGTGAGTGACGGAGAGGCTCCGTCCCTCACATCACATCCCAGTCTATCGATCAGTAAACAAACACCAGACGTCTTCACTCCTGTTTCTACTGTTCATATTCAGTTATAGTAAACCTGATCAGGTCTGGTAGGACAGGTAGTCGATCCATGTTCTAATGATCAGTCTGGTAGGACAGGTAGTCGATCCATGTTCTAATGATCAGTCTGGTAGGACAGGTAGTCGATCCACGTTTTAATACAGTGGCCGAGAGGTGCAAACCAAATTTACATAATGCAAAACACTTTTACAACCTCCAAGACAAATTTACAAGCGACAAAACACTTATACAACCTCCAAGACAAATTTACAAGTGACAAAACACTTTTACAAGTTCGAAAACACTTTTACAAATCCAAATTTAACCGGAAAGGGAATGTCCCAACTCCGGGATTGAACCGGAAGTGACAACAGGAGCGGCTAATGCACTCTGTCGGTCTGATCTGCGACATTTAAACACTCTAAAGACCGACCACACGAAAACCAAAACCGCGTCAATCGGTTCATATGTTACCCACAAAACGGGCAAAACATCACTCTGGTATACTGAGATTTAATATTATTGTTTTAAATGTTATACCAAGGTTTGTTCCAAGTTAAATGTACAAGTATACTGTGGACAGTAATTATTACAATGTTATATTGTTGTTATACGGTTTCTCCAGTAGAGGGCGCACGAGCGTAATGTTACCTACTGAATGTTGCTGTTGTGAGAGAACCACAGAAGAAGCGGTACCTAAAAGATATGTGCTTGGTGATTGTGTACGAGCTTCAGTAAAAACAACTGAACTAAACTTGAGATGTGCAAAGTTATTTGGGCCGCGATGCAACAATCACCCGCTCGCTTGGTTCACCATTAACAACAACGAAAAGTTGCATTAGCCGCTCCTCGTTGTCACTTCCGGTTATACCCCGGAGTTGGGACATTCCCTTTCCGGTTAAATTTGGATTTGTAAAAGTGTTTTCGGACTTGTAAAAGTGTTTTGTCGCTTGTAAATTTGTCTTGGAGGTTGTATAAGTGTTTTGCATTATGTAAATTTGGTTTGCACCTCTCGGTCACCGTATTTTAATGATCAGGTCTGGTATGACAGGTAGTCGATCCACGTTCTAATGATCTGGTCTGGTAGGACAGGTAGTCGATCCACGTTCTAATGATCAGTCTGGTAGGACAGGTAGCCAATCCACGTTCTAATGATCAGATCTGGTAGGACAGGTAGTCGATCCATGTTCTAATGATCAGTCTGGTAGGACAGGTAGTCGATCCACGTTCTAATGATCAGTCTGGTAGGACAGGTAGTCGATCCACGTTCTAATGATCAGTCTGGTAGGACAGGTAGTCGATCCACGTTCTAATGATCAGTCTGGTAGGACAGGTAGTCGATCCACGTTCGAATGATCAGGTCTGGTAGGACAGGTAGTCGATCCATGGTTCTCCTGTGGTCACAGCTTATTAATGATCGGATGCTGTCATTAATCGATTACTGATCAATACCTGATAGATGTCACTAAAGTGTTTAAACATCATTTAACCCTTTAGGCACCACAGTTTTTTCAATAAAATATTCAGTTTTGATCACTTTTTCAAAAGGTTGTAACTTGAAAATGATTAGAGATAAAGGCATACTGTAAATGAGTAAAATCATCAGTATGATCCAAAGTTTGTGATGGGAGTAAATTCACTCATCTAATTTGCATATTATGACGTCACCAGGCGGACATATGGACTACATAACTATTACAGATGTTTATTGATCAAGATGGCATTGCTTGGCTCAGAATTTGTCAGATTCCTCTCTCCACGATACCCAACAGGCTCATCAAAATGTCTGATCCACTTGTGATGCTGTTCCTCATCTCTCAAGCAAACCCAGCCATCATGATCGTCATTTACGGCGGGGCCATGAACGCCACTGCAGCCTCCGCCGCTATTATCAGTGCATTTTATCCCGCTTCTGCCGCTATTTCCGCCGTTTTTTGCATCCCCGCTACCCACCTCACTATTAGCGGTGTTTTGACCACCCCTGCTACACCCACCACGCCCCCCTTTGCCACCCCGGACATGGTGAAGCAAAGCATCGGCTCCAGTATGTGCTGCTTGTGGACAGTCACGGTGCACGGACTCGCTGCCGTTATGCACGGACGCAGCGTCACTTTCTGTCTCACTGGACAACAGAACAGCTTCATCAGAGGGTGAATATCCCTCTTCAGAATCTGAGTCAGCCATTACTTGATGAAATACTTTGTCAACGTTGATCAGACCTCTCGGCATGGTGGGTTTTCTCTCGCTATCTTGCGTTCTGTTATGTGCCGACTGCGACCCTCGTCTCCCCGACCGGGAGGCGGTTTTCAAACTCTATGAACTCCAAAACTTTGAATGAAAACACGCCGACAAATGATGCTCAGATTGAAGTCCCAGATGTCTGCCATCTCCTGGTGTAAAGTACTAACTACATGAGGCACTATATTTGCAGCTATGGCTTGTTATGTTCAGCAATGTTGCTTGTTGCAATATTGCGACTTTGGCGCTTAAAGGGTTAAAGCTCACCTGCGTCACGCTTCAGTCTCTGATCTTTATTGATCACCTGTGATGTCCAAACTTTACATTTAACTCACAGTTCTGATCACACTTCAGGTGTAAATGCTGCCTCCTGATTGGTTCCTGCTAGCCATGTTTCTACGGCTACAGTCTGGTTTCTGTGGCAACTGGATCGGTACCACAACAACACGGACCACGTGTTTCCTAATGTTCCATTCTGTGCTGAGCTGCTTTAAGCGTGTTTTATGCTTTCAGCGTGTTTTATGACATCATTTCAGTAGCCACGCTCCCTCGCCGTAAAACTACTCGATAAAGTAATACTCACAGAACCTGAACACAACTCAAACTAAACGCTCCATTCAGGTTCATGGGAGGAAGTTAATCATCCAGTCATTGATACTTCAGCGTTGCCACAGTAACGTTCTGGACTGTGTCCTCTAATGCTTCTGATTGGTCAAATCAGTTTATAGCAAAAAATATGATGTGATGGAACTTCAATACTAATGTGTACTTAATCTGCAGGTAGTATTTCTGTAGTACTAATGTGTACTTCATCTGCAGGTAGTATTTCTGTAGTACTAATGTGTACTTCATCTGCAGGTAGTATTTCTGTAGTACTAGTGTGTACTTCATGTACTTTATCTGCAGGTAGTATTTCTGTAGTAGTAGTGTGTATTTTATGTATTTTATATTTTAAATGGTTATTCAGCAGCAGCCTGAAGCACCAGAAGCTCTAAACCACAGCAGTGATCAGGTCACTGATTATTGGAATCTGATCGGTGATATTGATGAAAACATTTAAATAAAGTTTTGCCTTTTTGAAAGCCGTGAACTCCCCCAATAATGTTACTGATCACCGGTATTGATCAGGCTTTTTAGGTTCTGATGTAATCTGATTACTCCTGGTTGGGACTGTGTGTAATCTGATTACTCCTGGTTGTAGCTGTGTGTGTGTAATCTGATGACTGTCTGATGTGATTCACTCTGTTATTCATATCCACTTTTATTTATACTGTTTATTTGTATTATTATTATTATTTGTATCTTTAAGATTTCTTTGCACTGAATAGGAGAAGCTCTCCAATCTCGTCATATACTGTATAATGACAATAAAGGCACATTCTATTGATTCTATTCTATGATGTGACTCTGATGTAATCTGATTACCTTTTCGACACGTCCATCAGGACCCCGGAGAACACCTTCTCCCCCAGCCGGAACGACACCACCAGCGCGTCATCGATGACGTGGTCCAGGGAGACCCGGACCTCGGAGCCGGGACTCAGGTCCTGGATGGATCCGGGGTGTTCTGAGTCCTCCTCTCCGGACTTCTCCTGCTTCACGGCCTCCGTCACCAGCCACCTCTTCGGGGACCGGCAGGGCGGGGACGAGTCCCGCGGGCCGCGGCCGGTCGGCTCCTCCGTCCCCGCGGGGTTCTTTCCGTACCCGGTGTCCCGGTCCGGACCGGTCGGGACAGACAGGGGGTCCGTGTTACCTTCCGACGCGGCGCCCTCCGCGGTCCCGGGATGCAGCTCCTTCTGGACTGAAGCCGTGTAGCACCGCTCTCGGTCCGCGGTCTCGGCCCGGTCCGTGGTCACGTTGGTGGTCGGTTCTGCCGGTTCCGCCAGGGACAGGCCCGCCTCGGTGACGGGCGGCGGAGCGGGGAAGGAGTGCAGGAAGACGGCGGAGGGCTGCGGGTCCGGCAGGATGCTGGCCGGCAGTCCGGGAGAGAACCGGTCCACGGAGCCCCGGTCCAGCGGTCCGTCCGCAGCGCCGCTCTCAGGAGGAGCTTTTCCCGCCGCGGGCTCCAGCTCGGGCCTGACATGGCGGCCCTCCCCGTCCGCACCGTCGTCCGTCCGGGGAACGGCCAGCTCCGGGGCGGGGCCGGACCCTTGCGGTCCGGCGGGCTCCGGCGGGGATCCCGGGAGTGGCGGGCCGGCCGGGCCCGGTTCTGGAGGGCCCTCTGTTGTTATTGTCGGAACCGCAGCAGCTCCTGGCTCTGCAGCCACGGCCGCCATTTTCTTCCGCTGTGCTGCCGAGCGGCGCTTAGCCCCGCCCTCCCGTAATAATGCCAGCCGCGCAGGCGCACAGCCACTGGCTCGAGGCCCTGTCAATCAAAGGAACAAAGCAGAGCGTCTTCTCTCATTGGATGATTCTGTCTGAGCCAGTGTGACGTCAAGTGGTCGACAGGGTCCGTTTATCTTTACATGAAACAAAAATACAAGAACCAAAGGTCAATCTAAAGCTGATCAATATCTCATCCTCAGTATGAGTGACATCATCCAATCACACCAGCTGCTCTGAAGCTGATTAAACATAATTCATCACTTTCAACACCAGAATTGAACAACCAATAAATGATCAATCAGCAACAGATCAATAAAAAAAACAGCAGCTTGCTGCCTCATTCCTGCTTCCACTGCTGTGCTTGTGATATTTATCTCAATAAGTACATAAAAACATCAACCAAAAATAACACACATTAAACTGCATCTAATCCCCTGAACCATTAATTCCACTACTTTAATCACTTTTTCAGTTATTTAAGAATATTTTTATGCAATGTCTATGTTATTCAACATATAGATTTACGTACGCAGAAAAAATAACCACAAAAAAGAGAAAAGTAAAACCAGACGGCATGAAACACAGCAAACAACGACAACAGTCTCCATGTCCCTCACTAACTCCAGAGGGTCTCCATGTCCTCACTAACTCCAGAGGGTCTCCATGTCCTCACTAACTCCAGAGGGTCTCCACGTCCCTCACTAACTCCAGAGGGTCTCCATGTCCCTCACTAACTCCAGAGGGTCTTTTTCCAGTTTAACTACAATTCTAAACTATTTAGGGTCCAATTAATTTTTTAAAATAATGCTCTCATGTAGTTCAGACCTCTTTCCCAGATGTTTTAATCTTTCTGCCCTGCCAAACACAGTGAAAGTGTTCCTTTAATCTCTGTGTATTTAGTTCGTCTATCTGGTATATTCTTATTGAACTGGTTTAGCTCTCAGGAGCTACGTATGGTAGCTTTAGCCAGTTAGCATAAATCAGTCTGAGCCGTGGGTTTAATGTCTGAGTTGCAGTTCAGGTGGATTTCTACTCCGCTGCTGAAACTTCCAGACCTTCTTTCCATCACAGAGCTGATATTCTCATACTGTGAGCTCTCAGATGAACAAGACGTTAACATGTTCTAGAGTTCAGATATGATTACATTTTTTAAACCATCCTTTGTTCTCAGTGTTCCATCAGGTGACTGTGGGGTTTACTTCATGTTCTGATTTGCTTTACAAAGCTTCTAAGTTAGGAATGGGAAAAAAAAGTTCTCTATTCAGATTAAACTAATGCCTCAGTTGTTCTAAAGGCATCATAATATCAGAAACTGATAGATTAGATCTTGGATCTTTTCAAGTCCTTTAGAAGCCCAGACTCTAAATGTAGCATCAGAAGCAGTGTTGTCAACTCCTCAGTAAGGAAAGTAGCTATTGAGTGTCCTAAAATTCACTAGAAGTCGTTAATTACGTCATTGCCTAATTTGCATAATTTCACGTTTGCTTGTAATTGTAATCGACATTGTAGGAGAGAGGAATAACGTTATGGGAGAGACAAAAAGTGAGTATATAACCCTAACCCTATGTTTTTGAACTAGAGGCTAAATGCAGTGATTTATTTTAGTATGACAGTGAAGAAACATTTTCATTTATATCCCGCTCTGTAAGCCAGGACGGGATCTACAGCGACTTTGCGCGATTCATCTGCCATCTGGCCATGGAGTGATGTGGGTCTATGGTCTCCTCCAATCAGACAGTGGGATGCTGTGGGGTTACTAGACTGACCGGCTGTGCTTTGTGAAGGGGAGGAGCTCACAGCGCCACCTGCTGCTCATTGAGGACAGTAACTGCAGAACGATCCAAGCTGTCATGTCAGAGTCTCCATAACTCTAGAAAAAGTCGCTAGATTTGTCGCTAGTCGCTTTTGACAAAAAAAAAGTTGCCAGGACGCTTTGGAAAGTCGCCAGATTTAGCGAGAAAGTCGCCAAGTTGGCAACACTGATCAGAAGAACCAGTTCCTCCATACTGGGCTGAATCTGGTTCTTTTAGATATTTCATTACATCGAACCAGATTTTATTCGAATCTTTAACTATGAGTCACTTGTCAGTTTGTAGAGTTTTCACTGCCAGAGTTCAGGAACATGGGAAGAGTCTTAGATTGAGTTTCATTTCTGTCCAATGAGGAGCTTCCTGCTGCTCAGTAATCCACCAATCAGTCTGGAAATTTAACCTTCCAGGATCACATAGAACAGAAACAAACTTTTCTATTGTTCCAAATGAATCCATGTAAAAGTTTTATAATGTTCAGTGTCAGCAGGGGAATGTTCTCAAAAAGATCAATTAGATTTTGTAAAATATTGACTTTTAGAATATTGATTCCAGCTGTTAGTGAAACAGGAAGAGACGTCCATCTATCAACTGAATCTATTAGTGGCCCATAATTAGCATCAACATCTTCTATCTTTGGGACCACTTCTATCCCCAAGTTTGTGAATTCCTCCACACATTAAAGTGAAGAACCTGTGGAGCTAGGCGTCTTCTGTCCTTTCTTTAAGCTTTAGTACTGCTTATGTGATTTCATTTACTGCATAGTCTGAACTGTCACCAGATATTATTAACTGTAGCAGAGATGGAACTGATTCATTTAGTTTAGTGATGAACAGAATTATATCATCAGCATAGAGTCACAGCTTATGTTCAGTCTGCCCAACTCTTTTTCCATGAATATGTGTCTGCGATTGTAAAACATTTGGTAAAGCCTCTACTGCTAATGTGGACAGCAGCCGGGACAGTGGACAACCCTGAAGACAGCATGTTTTGGTGTTAAAAGGTTGTGAAATGTTTCTGTTTGTCAAGATTTCTGCTGTTGACATTTTATAAATCAGATAGACCCATTTTCTGAACTCTCTCCAAACCTAAACCTCTCCAGAACAGCAAACAGATCCTCCACCTTAAAGGTCTTCTCTGGTCTACTGATGGAAGAGCTGGGTCTGAAGTTTACTGATATTAATAATATAACCCTAACCCTGCCTTCCAGTTATAAATCCATTCTGGTCTCTGTCAGTAATGTCTGGCATTAGGGTTTGTATCCATCTTGCTATAATTTTACTGAATGTTTTAAGGTCAGAGTTCAACCAGATGTTTGGCCTCATATTCTCACATCTGTTTGGGGATTTCCCTGGTTTAGGTCTAATATAATTTGAAGAATAGAAGATGGGAGGGTCTCATTTTGAAATGCCTCTAGGAACATTTCCAGCAGTGGCGCTAACAATTTAGTTTTAAATTTCCTGTACAAATCAATTCTGAAAACATCTGGTCCTGCCCTTTTTCCAGGTTTCATAGAGTTAATCTCACTTCCAGTTACTTTTTTGGTAGTGTCTAAATCTAGTTGCCCTGAGATGGACAGTATAGTTAACCTATCTAAGAATTTGTTTGTGTTTTTTCGGTCTGTCTTAATTTCAGTATTGTACAGTTTTTCATCAAGTGTTTTGAAGACAACGTTGATTTCCAAAGAATCTGTAATAATAGCATTAATGTTTGTAACTGAGCTTTTAGTTTCCAGGTGTTTTATTTGACAGTAGTTTACCTGTTTTATCTCCTTGTTCATTAAATGTTTGAGTCTTCAGAGACTGTTAGCTCATCATATTCTGCTCTCAGAATTAGTAATTTTCTTTCTGTTCTTGGTCACTTTTCTGATAAACCTTTTCTTGGACGATTCTAATTTTATCCTCGAAATATTGTCTTTCTTATTGTGCTTTTTTAGAGTTAGAGCAACTGTAGGCTTATTTTATGTCCCCTAAGAAAAGCCTTAAATGCTTCCCACCTGGTACTGGCAGAAGTTTGTGGGGTATTAATTTTGAAGAACTCATCTATGCATTTTCCTAAATAGGGTTAGGGGTTAACCCTAACCCTAACCCTAAATAGTCTAACCCTGGTCCTGTAGTTACTTGAGCTGAAAGGTGGGTCTTTCACCACCTTAGTGTCCTCATACACAACACGGTGCACGGTCTGAAATTGCAATCATAGGAACAGTTTGTATTTTGGAGAATAATCCCATAGGTATTAAGAAGTAATCGATACGTGAGTATGTATTATGTGTACTGGAGTAACATAAATAATCCTTGCTATCTGGTTCAGTTCCCTCCATGTGTCTATCAGTCCTAGTTCTTCAGTAAAACCTAGAATAGTTGTTCTGCATTGGTTCTGGGACTGATCGTAGCCTGTAGACCTGCTGAGGTTTGGATCCAGCTACAGTTAGCATCTCCTGCTATTATCTGTTGAGCGAGGAAGAAACAGATTTGTAGAGAAGCCTGGATCATCTACATTAGGGCCGCACACATTTACTAAGTTTTACTAAGTGTACAGCTGGATAGCTCAGTGACTAACATTCCTGACTGTGGGTGATGGTTCAAATCCCAGTGAGGTCCTCAGTGCTGCCCTGCTAACCCTACCTCCCTCATGTTGGATCTACTCTCAGTCATACGTCATTTGGATAAAAGCATCTGTTAAATGAAACTGTAACTTACTAAGTTCGAATGTTCTGACCAGACCTTGGATAATAAGGTATCTGCCCATCTTATCTTGACTGAGTTGTAATTGCTGATATATAAATCAAATTGAACTGTTTGTGTAGGAATAAGATTTTAGAATCCAAATCTTTAAGTTTATTTCTAACCTGTTTAATTTTCTGAAATTTGTGTAAACCTGCAGTTCCATGATATGAAGTTAAGCTTTACTCTTTGTACTAACAAAGTATTTTAGGTCTCTATCTGATATAACTTTTACTCTTTGAAGGAGCTGAACTGAAGTGGATGCTACAGCCCACATCCACCACCCGGAACCTGAGTGAAAACATTCCCCCTACAGATTCTACCTCCAGTTATCACCACTGACTGCTCCACTGTCAGGATCAGTCTATCACCCTCCAAAATAAACTCAACAGGAAATGCTCATCTACACTTCCTGTTTCTCAAATAAATACCAGTGTTCTATCCAAAGACATATTAATAGGATGACTTCAACTAGTCATGGGTGATAGTACCAGTTAAATACACAGCCTGAAATAAAGAGTAGATATGAACCTAAAGAAAAGAACTCTGTGGGTCAGGATGGTCCAGGTTTTATAACAGTCAGTTACTATATACCATAGCTGGGATTTTCTTGTCCATTTAACATTTAACTTTCTATCAGATGCTCTTTACCCTTTAGGGCTGTTCATCGAGATTAATAGATTGATTCTTTAGTCCTCCCCGTGGGGAAATTCACAATAGAATATTAAAGTCCATCTTTTTAAACCATACCTGCTGTAGTTTACTAGTTATCTCCTGCTCGTCATCTTTAGTTGTCTGTTATTCTACTTCTGCCTATATCTCGATCAAGTCTTGAACCTCCACTGGACCGTTGAAGGGTCTGGTTCTGGTTCTTTATATGCTCGCAGGAGTCTAACTGGATGAATCAGTGTTGGATTTTCAGGTTCTGGTTCTGTCTTTATATGTTAGCATGAGTCTCACTGGATGAATCAGTGTTGGATCTTCAGGTTCTGGTTCTGTCTTTATATGTTAGCAGGAGTCTCACTGGAAGAATCACTGTTGGATCTTCAGGTTCTGGTTCTCTATATGTTAGCAGGAGTCTGACTGGATGAATCAGTGTTGGATCTTCAGGTTCTGCTGATGGACCAGGTCGTATTCTTTCCTCTGCTTGTGAATCTCCTCAGACAGATCAGAGTTCTTGTATTTAATATCTTTGTTCACCTGGGCAGCATAGATCACCTTCAGTTTGTTCCTGTGATTGAGGAACTTCATTACTAGTGTTCTTGGTGGGGAGTTAGCATCCCTCTTCAGTCCGACCCGGTGCCCTCTCCCCAAAACTATTTGGTTTTTCGATCTCCAGTACTTCTGGGATCTATTTTTCTTAAACCAGCATGGCTCTGGTCCTTCAGTGCTCTCTGGCAGGTTCACCAGGTTATTTACTGACCTCATCTCCAGGTCTGAAGATTTGTTGGAGGTCTCCAATGTTTGAATTTTAGCTCTCAGATTAGCCGCTGATATTTGTAGCTGGTTTGTGATGCTCTTTCAGTCCCGTATCTCTTTCCTCAATCCAGTAATGACCGTCATTATTCCATCGAGTTTGGAGAAAAACTCAGACTTCATGTCATTATTTACCTTCAGTCTAGTTTCTGCACCTCCTAGGACACCCCCGTCCTCCTCTTCCATATCACTGTTAGCTTTCTGAGCTACACTGCTAGCGGTGAAGCTAGTTAGCTGTGCTTGCTTCATCATTTTCTCCGTTTCTTTACTCGTCTTAGTTGTGGCCATAATTGCACTTAGCAGAGTATTTGCTGTTGCTTTTATCAGCAGAACCAGGTTTTCATCACTGATTATCAGAAGTTAGTCCTACCAGGTTGCTGCTACAACAGGAAGTGACATTTTCTTTCCTTTACTCAGGACTTTAACTTCTGAAGTAGGATGTTTATCTTCTAAACCCAACTCTGCTCCTGACTGAACAAACTGAGCAGACTCAGAATGAATCAATGTCTTTATTAATGACCACAGTCTTTGTTCTCATATTGTGACACTTCATATAAAATAGCTAAAGATCAGAACAGTTCTCTGATGTTACAATCACATTCAGCCGCTTTATTGATTATTGATTACTCATTAAAAACAGGAGCTTCCTGATCAATCCATCATCTAACACCTGCATTTATTGATTACTTATTTTCTGCAACAGATAAGCAAAACTTTTCACTGAACTGTTTAAAACCTAATGACTCCCACTGTCTGATTGGTCAAGCTTCTCTTCAGTTACCATTTGTTCTGACATGATGCGGTGTAATCTGATTGTTCAGAGGGCATTGAGGCCACTCCCTTCTGTTTCCTTTAGCTCTTTCAAAGCCACGCCCTCGTCTGGCATCAGTCCATCAGTGCAGACCATGCCCTTCTTTAGGGACACGCCCTCTTTTTGTCCAGAGGCAGAGCTTCTCCCAGACCTTCACACACAAACAGTAGATACTTATAGACACTTATTGATCAGTTATTGATCACGTTGATGATTAGCATTAGAAATGCTACTGCAGCTCACATAGTTAGTGAAGCTAAACCTGCTGATGAGGTCAATGCTGCTAATGAAGCTAAAGCTGCTAATAAGGCCAAAGCTGCTAATGAAGCTAACACAGCTAATGCAGCTGCAGCTGTTAATGATGCTAAAGCTGCTAATGAAGCTAAACTTGCTAATGAGGCCAATGCTGCTACTGAAGCCAAAGCTGCTAATAAAGCTAAAGCTGCTAATGAAGTGAAAGCTGCTAATGAAGCTAACAGAGATAAAATAATTTAAAACTATTAATGAGGCTAAAGCTGCTAATAAGGCCAGCGCTGCGAAATGAAGCTGCAGCTGCTAATGAAGCTAGCAGAGGTAAAATAATTTAACACTATTAATGAAGCTAAAGCTACCAGTAAAGGTAACACAGCTCATGCAGCTGCAGCTGGAAACCCCTTGACACCTGAATTCATTTATAATTGCATTTTTTAAAAACTTTGCATGTTTTTGCTTTCCAGCTGATGCTAAAATAAGTGGAGATTGTTAATTTGTCTATTACACACAGAACATCCATCCATCCATCATCCATCCATCCATCCATCCATCCATCCATCATCCATCCATCCATCATCCATCCATCCATCCATGTTCTTTCTCTTATCCGAGGTCGTGGAAGCAGCAGATGAAGCAGGTCATTCCAAACATCCATCCCCCCAGTGACGCTTTCCAGCTCTTCCTGGAGGATTCTGAGATGTTCCCAGGCCAGATGAGATATATAATCCCTCCAGAGGGTTCTGGGTCTACCCCAGGGTCTCCTCCCAGGTGGACGTGTTCAGAAAACCTCCAAAGGAAGTCTCTCTGGAGGATCTGAATCAGATGTCCAAACCACCTCCACTGGTTCCTTTAGAGGTGAAGGATCAGCAGCTATACTCTGAGCTCCCTCCGGATGTCTGATCTTCTCCCCCTATCTCTAAGGCTGAGCCCAGCCACCCTATGGAGGAAGCTCATTTCAGACGCTTGTATCCACGATCTCATTCTTTGGCTCACTACCCAGAGCTCATGACAGCCCTGGAGGAGTCCAACACCCACTGGAAACGAGTCTGACTTTGTGCTGAGTATGTGGACACAGCTCTCACTTTGGTTGTACAGGGACCAAATGGTTCGTATCAGAGAGCTTGGTACCCCTTACTCCCTCAGTACCCCCCACAGAGGCCCTCAGGGGATCTCCAGATCCAGAAAGCACATGTGGACTGGCAGGTCGAACTCCCATGACCTCCTCAGCAGCTCTGCAAGAATAAAGAGCTGATCCACCGTTCCACCACCAGGACAGACTCCACATTGCTCCTCCTGAATCCGAAGTTCGACAATCGGTCGGAGCCTCCCTTTTTCAGAACCTCCTTGAGGCCAAACAAAAGTCCTTCTCTATAGCCTCCTCGAACTCCTCCCACACCCGAGTTTTAGCTTCCATAACTGCCGCAGCTGCAGCCCTTTTAGCTGACCGGTACCTGTCAGCTGCTTCAGGCTACCACTCAGACTCCATGTCCCCAACCTCCCCCAGGATGCAAGAGAAACTCTTCGGGAGGTGGGAATTGAAAACCCCACGGACAGGGTCCTCCACCAGATGCTTATGCTCCAACATGGTGTTTGTTATGGCCAGTCTATGACTAGCACAGAAGTCCGATAACAAAACACCACTTGGGTTCAGATCAGGCCGTTCCTCCCAGTCACCCCTTCCAGGTTTCTCCATCATTGCCCACGTGACCATTGAAGTCCCCCAGGAGAACTATGGAATCCCCAGGCGGTACCCCTTCCAGGAACCACCCAGAGACTCCAATAAGGCCAAATACTCTGAACTGCTGTTCAGTGCAAAGCACAGACAACAGTCAGAGTTTTCTCCTCTGCAACACGAAGTCGCTGAGAGATGACCCTCTCGCTCTCCGGGGAGAACTCCAGCAAAGCGGCGCTCAGCCGGGGGCTCCTGAGTATCCTCACACCCACCCGGCGCCTCTCACCCTGGGCAACTCCAGAAAAGGAGAGAGCCCAACCTCTCTCCCGGATTCTGGTTCCAGAACCCTTGCTGTGTGTGGAGGTGAGCCCAACTATAGCTAGCCAGTATCGCTCCACCTCCTGCACCAGCTCAGGTTCCTTCCCCACCAGTTTCCACATCCCCAGAGCTAGTCCACGCCACCAGGTGGCGATGTGCCTAGATGCCCGCTCCTGCCTACTGCCTGGTGGGCATAGCACCTGACCCCGATTTCCTGCCCAGTGAGTGGTGGGCCCAGTGGGTGGTGACCTCGTGTTACTAATCTTTATCCCCCCCCCCCCCCCCGACCTGGCTCCAGGGAGAGGCCCCGTTTTCTCTGATCTGGGCAAGGTGGAGGCTTTCCTTGTATTTGCTGTCATCAGGGTTTACTGAATTGCTCTTTGTCTGGTCCCTCCCCCATATATAGAATAATTAGGTCCCACTCTGACTGGTCCTACAAGAAACCAGTGCTTGCAAAAGGTTCCAAGTTATGTATTAAATATGCACAAACTGGCACTGGGGGAGTAGATATGCTATCTCGACTGCAGTCTGAATGAAAGTGGTATGATGTGAATTTGCGACAATAGACGTCCAGGGGTTAATGAAGCTAAAGCTGTTGATGAATCTAAATTGCTAATCAAACTAATGCTGCTAATGAAGCTAAAACACTGATAAAGCTAAAGCTGCTAATGAAGGTAGAGTTGCTAATGAAGGCTATCCTGTTAACACAGGTACTGTAGCTGCCGTTTGCTCCGAGCGTACCATTTCTCCTCCACGTCCTCGATGGTGTCAGGTAGTGGCATATTGAGAGTCTCGGGCAGGAAGCAGGCGAAGCAGCCGGCGAGCACCGCTGCGCCTCCATACACCAGACTGGGCAGAGCAGGGAGTACCTGGGAAATGTAGTCCATCAGCACTATCAGTAACACATCCTGCGTAATATGGGATGTAAGTATTGATCAATTCTGATTAAATGATGGGGATCAGCTGCTGGGTCTGTATCGATCAGGTTTAATGAACTGATCAGGGATCAGCTGCTGGGTCAGTAAACAGGTTGAGTAACGATGACATCACCTCATCCAGGATCAGAACAGCGGGGGCCGCCATGCTGCCGACTCTCGAAAAGGTGGACACGAAGCCCATTCCCGTCTGCCTGAACACATTGCACAGATCATGTGATCAATACGTCACAATCAGCTGACAAGCAGAAACTGTGACACCACTGCAAAGCACACAGTCTCACCTGATGATGGTGGGGTAGAGTTCTCCGGTGTACAGGTAGACGGTGGTGAAGGAGGCCGACGTGAAGGCTTTACCCAGGCAGGCCAGGACCGTCCTGACAGTCTGCATGTCTGTAGGGGGAGACAGGTGAGAGTAGGAGGATGCTGGGTTTAGGTCATACTGAGGACATGCTGGTACAGGTGAAGATCAGTTACCTGATGGGACGAAGATGTTGGCGAAGATGATGGCGGCGGACAGAAAGAGGCAGCCCGCCTGGGAGACCCGCCTCCCCAGGAAGCTGAGCGTGGCCAGAGCAAAGAGTTTGGCAGGAAAATCTACAGCTCCAAAGATGATCTGCATCAGGTAAATACTCACCTGGAACAAGCAACAGGCAATAGGAATGTAGCTTAGTGTGAACCAGCCAATAGAACAAGAGCTCAGTATGAAGAACCCAATAAGATAAGAGGAAGCTGTAAACCAACTGGAATAAAAGCTTGAGACACGAAAGATTAGCAGACAAGTTGACAGGGTAACAGGTGGACAAAGAGACAGGTGGACAGAGTAACAGGTGGACAAAGAGACAGATGGACAAAGAAACAGGTGGACAGGGTAAAAGGTGGACAAAGAGACAGGAGGACAGGGTAACAGGTTGACAGGCTAACAGGTGGACAAAGAGACAGGTGGACAGGGCAACAGATGGGCAAACAAACAGGTGGACAAAGAGACAGGTGGACAGGGCAACAGATGGGCAAACAAACAGGTGGACAAAGAGGCAGGTGGACAGGGTAACACGTGGACAAAGAGACAGGTGGACAGGGTAACAGGTGGACAGGTATTATGTGACTCACCCCGAATTTCTGCAAGTCCATCGCCAAACCATAGTAGGCAAAACTAGTGGAGAACCTGTGGACAGGTAACCAGGTAGGACAGGTAAACAGGTAGAATAGGTAGACGGGTAGGACAGGTAAACAGGTAGAATAAGTAGACAGGTAGGACAGGTGTCAGGTAGACAAGGAGGACAGATAGACAGGTAGGACAGATAGGACAGGTTGGACAGATAGGACAGGTTGGACAGATAGGACAGGTAGACGTAGACATGTAGGACAGGTAGACAGGCAGGACAGGCAGGACAGGCAGGACAGGTAGGACAGGTAAACGGGTAGACAGATAGGACAGATAGACAGGCAGGACAGATAGACAGGCAGGACAGGTAGACAGATAGGACAGGTAGACAGGCAGGACAGGTAGACAGGTAAACAGGTAGACAGGTAGGACAGGTAGATACACAGTGCAGTGATAAAGTATTCTACCTTCTATTTGTCAAGCAAATGTTTCAGATCATCAAAATAGTTTTATTATCAGACAAAGATAACCCAAGAAAACACTCAATGCAGTTTTTAGACGATGATTTAATTCATTGAAAGAGAAATGTTGTCCATTCCATCTTGTTCTATGTGAAAAAGTAATCGCCCCCTGAGCTACCAATCTACCAAATGACCAGGTTCATTTGTTAACTGGGTTCAGGTTCTCCATCCAGACCTTCAGATGGTTCCTGCCAGGCTGGTGGAACCTAAACATCACTAGATAGAATCTGTCTTCATTGTGAAGCAGCTGAAGGATCTCAGAAAGCAGAACATGATGCCATGTTCTACAGAGATTCAAGAACAGATGAGGAACAAATTCATTGACATTCATCAGTCTGGAGGGTTCCAAAGCCACTGCTGAGGCTCTGGGACTCCAGAGAACCTCAGTCAGAGACATTATCCACAGATGGAGAATCATGGAACAGTGGAAAACCTTCAGGAGTGGACCAACTACCAACATTTCTCCAAGAACATCAACATCTAATCCAGGAGGTCACAGAAGAACCCCGAGGAACATCTAAAGATCTGCAGACCTCACTGTCCTCAGTTAAGGTCCATCTACATGGTTCCACAATGAAGAAGACTCTGGAGGAAATGGATCCATGGAGAGTTAAAGATCAAACCTCTACTGACCTAAAAGATCATGAAGGTTCATCTGGATGAGCTCCAAGACTTTAGGAGAACATCCTGAGGACTGATGAGTCAAAGGTGGTACTTTCTGGAAGACATAGGTCCATCAGGAGTAAAGCTGATACTGCATTTTACTAGAAGAACATGGTACCAGCAGTGGAACATGGTGGTGGTGGTGAGATGGTTGGAGGACCTGGAGGACTTCTCATGAACTCTGCTCTCTGTCAGAAGAACATCCTGGAGAACATCCACCATCAGTTCAGGACCTAAAGCTCAACACTAATGGACCTCTGAGAGGCTCTACAAGAAATAAATGAAGGTTCTGGAATGACTTCAGTCCATCTGAGATGTTGCTTGAAGACCTTCAAAGATCAGCTGATGATCTAAAACCATTGAAAATGACTGAATGAAAATTGTTCTCCAGAGTGGACCAATGTTCCTCCATGGATGTAGAAGATGATCCCAGCTGGCACAAACATCTACCTGCTGCTGCCAAACCAGTCCTCAGGTTCAGGGGGGAGATTACTTTTTCACAGGGAGGATAGAGGTTTTCAGTAAATCTGTAATAAACCATCGTTTTAAACTGCGGTCAGTGTTCTGTGGGTTTCTCTAACATTCAGTGAATATAAACATCAGTCTGATGATCTGGAACATCTCAGAGTGAGGATCAGGAAAAACAGAAGATTTATAAACTTCATCACAGCACTGGACAGGTAAACCTCACCTGTTTAATATTCAACAAACACGTTAATCAATAAACGAATGGAACAAAATAACAAAGAAACATAAAAAGAGAACAGGTGAACAGGAGAACAGGTGAACAGGTTAAATGGAAACAGGTGTGTTTCTGACCACACGGCGATCAGACAGATGGAGATGCGTCTCATCCCTCTGGTCTTCAACAGGTCGAATGCTGTGAACGATGAATGACTCGACTCGATCTCTTTACTCATGTGAGAGTGGAGCACCTGCGATGACATGTAGTGAGCTCAGCTTCTGATTGGATGATGCGCCTATATAGGTAGACATACAGGTACGTTACCTCCATCGTTAGTTTGTTGACCATTTCTGGTTTTCCGTTTATTCGAGCAACTCGGTGTAGAGTCTTTAAGGCCTCCTCTGACCGACGGTTCAGAACCAACCAACGAGCCGACTCTGAGTACCACCTGGCCAATCACAGAGCAGAGAAAGCTGGCCAATCACAGAGCAGAGACAGCTGGCCAATCACAGAACAGAGACCACTGGCTAATCACAGAGCAGACGGAGACAGCTGGCCAATCACAGAGCAGAAACAGCTGACCAATCACTGACCAGCTGTAGGTGAAGAACAGGAACTGAGGGGCGCAGACGACCACCTGCAGCTTCCTCCAGTCTCTCAGCCAATAGGCAAGCCCCGCCAGGATCATCTGACCAAAGGTGAAGAAGAAGGAGGTGAGCGTGCCCACTATAGTCCTGGATTTGGTTGGGATCCACTCCACCTCTGCAGACAGGTAGACAGGAGACAGGTTAACAAGTAGACAGGTAAATGCTCAGGTAAAAAAACTACACAGGTAGACAGGTACAAAGGTAAACCGGTAAAGAGCTAGATAGGTACAAATACAAACAATTGGACAGGTAGACAGGTACACATGCAAAGAGTTAGACAGGTTGATAGGTGGACAGGTAGACATGTGGACAGGTAGACATGTAGACAGGTACACATGTGGACAGGTAGACATGTGGACAGGTGGACAGGTACACATGTGGACAGGTAGACATGTGGACAGGTGGACAGGTACACATGTGGACACGTGGACAGGTAGACATGTGGACAGGTAGACAAGTATAAATGTAAAGAGGTAGACAGATAAACAGGTGAGCTGGTACAAAGGTAAACAGTTAAAGAGGTAGATAGGTACAAATACAGACAGTTGGACAGGTAGACAGGTACACGTGCAAAGAGGTAGACAGGTTGATAGGTGGACAGGTAGACATGTGGACAGGTAGACGTGGACAGTTGGACAGGTACACATGTGGACAGGTAGACAGATAGACAGGAAGACAGGTAGACAGATGGACAGGTAGACATGTAGACAGGTGGACAGGTACTCAGTGAGACGCCGTTGAGGATGATTCCAGAAACCGCCATCCCACTCAGAAACCTGAAGATGCAGTAGGCGGAGTAAGATGGAGAGAGGGCGGAGCTACAGCCCAGCACGGCCAGCAGCAGGTACGACCAGATCAGGACAGACCTACGTCCAAACCTGAGACACATACAGAGACAATGGTCCGACCACGCTGCACACCTGAGACAGGTGGAATGTTTACCTGACAGGTGAGTCTCACCTGTCTGACAGGCCACCGAAGACGATGGCACCTGTTAAAACTCCGCCCATATAGATGGTCTGAATCATCTGTTTGAGAGGACGGAGGGAGCAGACTAGACCCCACTGAAGGACAGACAGGTAGACAGACAGGTAGAGAGACAAACAGGTAGGCAGACAGTGCATTGTGTTCAACTATAGTAATTAATATTCATATTAGCCAGACTCATTAAAATTCATGAGTGTCCCTGTTGTTACCTCGGAGATGGTCGTGGACAGAAACTCGGAGCGGTCGAAGGTCCATCCATCCAAACAGCCTTCGGTTGGCAGCTGGCTAAGGTTAGCCGAGCTGTTAGCGGCCAGGAGCTGCCACTGAGGCTCCACGTACCTGAGCAGGTAGAACACAAGGTGATGTCACCGCCAGGTCATCTGCCAAAACATGCAGCAAACAGGAAGCAGCTGTCACCTCCTGCAGCGGTCCAGACGACTTCCTGAAGAATCTGGAGGAATAAACACCCTGAGCAGCTGCTGCTCCTCCACCTGAAACAGCCAATCACAGTCATCTATTAGACAAACCGGCCAATCACAGTCATCTATTAGACCAATCAGCCAATCACAGTCATCCATCAGACCAACCGGCCAGTCACAGTAAAGAAATGTCAGTGAATCTGGCACCAATGAGGCAGGTTACCTGGTAGAACAGCGACAGGTTGTGAAGGCTGTGATTGGTCGGCAGGCTGCAGTGGTGGGCGGGCATTCCTGAGATGAAGTTGTTCAGTAGGTTCTGACTGGCCATCATCAGACCAGGAAAACTGATCAGAGTCACATGAAGCCACTGGTACCTGCCAAAGCCGCCCACCTGGCCAGGACACCGGAGACAGAGAGCAAACATCACACACCTGGACACACACCTGTAACACCTGGAGACAACTGGACACACACCTGGACACATCTGGAGACACCTGGACACACATGTAACACCTGGACATGCACTTGTAACTCCTGTAAGACCTGGACACACCTGTAAGACCTGGACACACCTGTAACACCTGAACACACACCTGGACACACCTGGAGACAACTGGACACACCTGGACACTTGGAGACAACTGGACACACACCTGGACACACCTGTAACACCTGGACATGTACCTGTAACACCTGGACACACACCTGGACACATCTGGAGACACCTGGACATACACCTGGACACACCTGTGTAGCCCGGTAGTAAACTTGGGTAATTAATGTAGGTCATCTTGCCTTGTTTTACTCCGGCTGTATTCTGTTGTTTTATTGATTAGTATGAACAATGCCGTCCGTATACTAACGCGGGATTAGCTGTTGGTGTGTCTGGGTGGGTACTTTTGACCCAGCGGAGTGACACCGAGGGAGAAGCGGGAACTTTTCATGGTCTCTCGGCGGAGCAGGAGGCAGAGCATGGTGGCGTGGATCTTTCTGGCTGGAGCAAAGCCAAAGCACCGACTCAGCAGCCCCAAGCAGGAAGCTTGGAGGACGGGGCTGAGGACCCATAAGTTCAGCTGCCAGACCCAGGGTGAGTGGGAGGCCGGAGGACGGACTGTGGGAGCATTGAATGAGGTGTGCGATCGGAGGCTAGCACGGCTAATGCTAGCACGGCGGCACCATCCTTTGGACTGGGAATGTTTCACCGCAGTCAATGTTTTTTGGGAGCGTTGTTTCACCGCACTCAATGTTTTGTGGACCAAACAGGCCTGCAACGCGTTGTTTGACTGAACTCGGGACAGTGAGTAAACTTGGCTGTGTGTGCGTGCGCATGTGTGTGTGATCACAAAAGGCTCCCACTGCTGTTTCTAACAGGTTTTTGTGTTTTATTGTGGGGTTAAACCTATGGGGGAATACTGTCATTCATTGTTTAAAATACTGTCGTTCAATGTTGTAGAGAGGGATTTAAATTAACACTAAGACTGGTCATTAGGACCATCCAGGAACAAGGTTTATCTGGATGGACAATAATTTGTTTTTGGGGAAAGTTTAAGTTACTGCTTTTATGTTTTCTTGTCTTATTGATTGTATATGTTTTGTGTTGTATTTAACCCGTCCTCTCATCAGTTAATTTGGCCAAAAGTACCTCTCCGGGTCCTTTATTTGATATCTATTATTTATTTAGTAGTTACATCTAGATTTACGAACCCGAGCACCCACCATTCTCGAGGTAATCACCTCAATAGAGTGGCCGCATACGGGTGCTACACCTGTAACACCTGGACACACCTGTAACACCTGGACATACACCTGGATGCACCTGTAACACCTGGACATACACCTGGACACACCTGTAACGCCTGGATACACCTGGACACACACCTGGACACACCTGTAACACCTGGACATACACCTGTAACACCTGGACACGCCTGGACACACACCTGGACACACCTGTAACACCCAGACATACCTGGACACACACCTGTAACACCTGGACACACACCTGGACACACCTGTAACACCCAGACATACCTGGACACACACCTGGACACACCTGTAACACCTAGACACAGCTGGGCACACCTGGGGACACACCTGTACACAACTCCTGTAACACCTGGACACACCTGTACACACCTGTACACACACCTGGACACACCTTGTACACACCTGTGCACAACTCCTGTAACACCTAGACACACCTGTACACACACCTGTACACACAACTGGACACACCTGTAACACCTGGACACACCTAGACACACCTGTAACATCCAGACACACCTGGACACACCTGGACATACACCTGGACGCACCTGTAACATCTGGACACACCTGGACACACCTGTACAGTGTGTTTCCTGCTGGTTATCTGGCATCACATGATGTTGGTAGTTGATGATCGTGTCTTAAAGCTACAGACATGTTCCTTCATGCTCCTCACAGAGACAGGAACTGATTAAATTATTCAGAGAATCAATAATGAAGTGAGTAAAATAAATTGATGTCATGGTGATGGAGTCAGTTTCACTTATAGTTTTATTCTTTCAGCTGCTTGTTGCTGTTGAAGATACAGAAGCTTCATTAGAGTGGTTCAGTGGAGCAGCAGCTGGAAGGTTCTACTGGATCTACTGGTTCTATTCTGAGGGTGTTTCCAGGCAGCTGATTGGTCAGTAGCGGGTGTTTAAATACTGATCTGTTATCTGGAGCAGCTCAGGTGTTCAGCAGCAGTTACCATGGTGATGGAACCACCTGCATCACGCTACAGACTGAAGGTCTACCTGGACAGGTGTAATTGGATTACTCTATCTCACCTCTTCCAGCAGGTCAGCAAAGCCCATCTCAGCATCAATAGCAGGACGATTCTTAGGACCCGAACCTCATCAGAACCCAGCCTGGAAACAAGTAAACAAACAAACAAATAAACTAACTAACTAATCAATAAGCAAACTGACAGATAATCTACAAGTTAACTATAAACAACAACTAAACAACATGTAAACACAACTCTAAACAAGTAAACAATAAACTAGCAAATTATTAAACCAATTAAAACAAATAAACAAACAAGTAAACAAACACAAATAAACTAAAAATCACATTAATAACCAATAAGCAAACTAATAAATAAGCATTAACAGGCAACAAATAAAACAACAATAAACAAAAAATAAGCAACAATCAACAATAAACAAACATTCATGGCAGCAAAGTGAAACATGAACGCTGTTTCAGGCCTCCTCCAACCTTCTCCAAACTTCCCAAACCTTCTCCAATCTTCCCAAACCTTCTCCAAACTTTCCAGACCTTCTCCAAACCTTCTCCAAACATCCCAGACCTTCTCCAAACTTTCCAAACTTTCTCCAAATTTCCCAGACCTTCTCCAAACTTCCCAAACCTTCTCCAAACTTCTCAAGCCTTCTCCAAGCTTCCCAAACCTTCTCAAAACTTTCCAGACCTTCTCCAAACCTTCTCCAAATATCCCAGACCTTCTCCAAACTTCCCAAACCTTCTCCAAACTTTCCATACCTTCTCCAAATTTTTCAAACTTTCTCCAAATTTCCCAGACCTTCTCCAAACTTTCCAAACCTTCCAAACTTTCCAAACTTTTTCCAAATTTCCCAGACCTTCTCCAAACTTCCCAGACCTTGGTGTTCTCCCTCCATTCACTGCAGCTGTTACTCTAAAATGTTGAAATATCTGCATGGAGTCTGGTGAGAGTTCTTAAAGGATTACGGAGGCTTTTCTCTGGAAATCAGTGAAATGTACTCACAGTCTGGAGGCTGCTGGTCGACTGGACGGACGGACGGACGGACGGATAGACGGAGGGATGGCTGGAGTGACGGAGGGACGGTGGGGGGTGAGGACAGTCTGTAGCTGAATGGGTGACTGATCAGTAATAAGTCAACATGTCTCTGATTCATTATCACGTTTCACTCAGAGAATAATACACACTTCAAAATCCTCAAAAACCTTCACAGGTTCTCCTCTAAAATTCCCCAGGCATATCCTTGAGTTATACAGGCCTTTCCAGGTCCCTCTAGGTCCCTCCAGGTTCCTCCAGGTTCCTCCAGTTTGCTCCAGGCCCCTCCAGGTCCCTCTAGGTCCCTCCAGGTACCTCCAGGCCCCTCCAGCTTCCTCCAGGTCCCCCCAGTTTGCTCCAGGTCCCTCCAGGGTCCTCCAGGTTCCTCCATGTCTCTCCAGGACCGTCCAGCTTCCACCAGGTCCCTCCAGGCCCCTCCAGGTTCCTCCAGGTTCCTCCAGGGTCCTCCATGTCTCTCCAGGACCGTCCAGCTTCCTCCAGGCCCCTCCAGGTTTCTCTAGGTCCCTCCAGTTTGCTCCAGGTCCCTCCAGGTCCCTCTAGGTCCCTCCAGGTCCCTCCAGGCCCCTCCAGCTTCCTCCAGGTCCCTCCAGTTTACTCCAGGTCCCTCCACGTCCCTCTAAGTCCCTCCAGGTCCCTCCAGGGTCTTCCATGTTCCTCCATGTCCCTCCTCCAGCTTCCACCAGGTCTCTCCAGGTTCATCCAGGTTGTTCCAGGTTCCTCCAGGTCCCTCCAGGTTGTTCCAGATTCTTCCAGGTCCCTCCATGTCCCTCCAGGTTCCTCAAAGTCCCTCCAGGGTTCTCCTGGTTCCTCCATGTCCCTCCAGGACCCTCCAGCTTCCACCAGGTCCCTCCAGGTTGTTCCAGATCCCTCCAGGTTGTTCCAGGTTCCTCCAGTCCCTCCAGATTTCTACAGGTCCCTCCAGGTTCCTCCAGTCCCTCCAGGTTCCTCCATGTTCCTACAGGTCCCTCCAGGTTGTTCCAGGTCCCTCCAGGTTCCTTCTGATTCCTCCAGGTTCCTCCAGGTTGTTCCAGATTCCTCCAGGTCCCTCCAGGTTCCTCCAGATCCCTCCAGGTTCCTCCAGTCCCTCCAGGTCCCTTCAGGTCCCTTCAGGTTCCTCCAGGTCCCTCCAGGTTCCTCCGGGTTCCTCCAGGTTCCTCCAGGCCCCTCCAGGTTCCTCCAGTCCCTCCAGGTCCCTCCGGGTTCCTCCAGTCCCTCCAGGTTCCTCCAGGTTTCTCCAGGTCCCTCCGGGTTCCTCCAGGTCCCTCCAGATTCCTCCATGTCCCTCCAGGTTGCTCCAGGTCCCTCCAGGTTCCTCCCGGTTCTTCCTGGTCCCTCCAGGTTCCTCCAGGTTCCTCCAGTCCCTCCAGGTTCCTCCAGGTCCTTCTGGTCCCTCCAGGTCCCTCCCGGTTCCTCCAGGTTCCTCCGGGTCCCTCCAGGTTCCTCCAGGTTCTTCCAGTCCCTCCAGGTTTCTCCAGGTCCCTCCAGGTTCCTCCAGTCCCTCCAGGTTTCTCCAGGTCCATCCATGTTCCTCTGTGTCCCTCCAGGTTCCTCCAGGTCCCTCCCGGTTCCTCCGGGTGGTTCCAGGTCCCTCCAGGTTGTTGCAGGTTCGTCCAGGTTGTTTCAGGTTCCTCCAGTCCCTCCAGGTCCCTTCAGGTCCCTTCAGGTTCCTCCAGGTCCCTCCAGGTTCCTCCAGGCCCTTCCAGGTTCCTCCAGTCCCTCCAGGTCCCTCCGGGTTCCTCCAGGTCCCTCCGGGTTCCTCCGGGTTCCTCCAGGCAGTAAACTCTGTTTATTTTCGTGTTCTTGGTCCTTGCTGACTTTTTCTCTGCTGGAATTCCTCCGACTGATTTCAGTCAACAAACATGTCAGCAGGTTTCAGACGGAGCTGCAGCTGGAACCAAGAGACCCGAACACGCACACGCTTACATACATGTTTATGTACATGTATGTATGTAAACACACGTTTACATGTGTTTTTGTATGTGTATGTTAACATACACACATTCACATCTGTGTTTATGTGCATGTATGTACGTGTGCATGTTTACATACAAGTACATATTGTGCACATGTTCGCACGCTATGTACATGTATGTAAACACACATTTATATGTGTTTATGTACATGTATGTCAACATGCATGCATTTGCATACGTGTTTATTTACATGTATGTATGTAAACACACGTTTACATAGACATTCATATGCATGCATGTTTGTAAATAGACACATTTACATGTGTTTATGTACATGCATGTGAACATGCACACATTTACATACATGTTTATGTATATATGTAAATACGCACACACTTACATACATGTTTATGTACATGTATGTTAGCATGTAAATTACCACTCAGACACCTTTTAATTTTCAATTCAATTCAATTTTATTTATATAGCACCAATTACAGTCAAATTGTCTCAAGACGCTTTCCAGAACCCATATGAACCCCAGAGCAGCTTTAAAGTCTGCAGCTGGGAATTATACCAAGGAGCAGGTCCTCTCTGAGATAGAACTTTCTTTTTTACAGGTGCAACACTATCAAGTGTTGTACGCAGTGAGGCTGCAGCATTATTAACAATATAATCCACTTCTGTGGGGGTAAAATTATAATATTTCCCTTCCATTATATCAGTAAGTGGTGCTGAACTAAATAGAGAGGGTATTATTTCCTTAAATTTAGTCACCGAATTGTCAGACAGACATCTACTGTAATGATATTTATTCTTAACTCCTATACAATCTATTGTTGTAAATTGAAATGTTATCATAAAATGGTCAGAAAGAAGAGGGTTCTGGGGAAATACTGTTAACTGTTTGATTTCTATGCCATAAGTCAGAACGAGGTCAAGGGTATGATTAAAACTATGAGTTGGTTTATTTACATGTTGAGAAAACCCAATTGAGTCTAATATTGAATCAAAAGCAGTCGTAAGGCTGTCACTGTCCACGTCAACATGAATGTTGAAGTCACCCACAATAATGACTTTATCTGAGCTGAGCACTAAATCAGATAAAAAGTCTAAGAATTGAGATAAAAACTCAGAGGAAGGAGCAGGAGGACGATATACAACAACAAATAAAACTGGTTTCTGAGGTTTTAAATCTGGATGAGAGACACTGAGAGTAAGATTTTCAAATGAACTGTAACTAGGTTTAGGTCTCTGGTTCATTTTTAAGCTAGAGAGGTAAATTGCTGCCACTCCTCCTCCTCGGCCTGTGATTGGAGGAACATGACAGTTAGTATGACTAGTAGGAGTTGATTCATTTAGACCAGTGTTTCTCAAATTGTGGGGCGCGCCCCCCTAGGGGGGCGCAGAGGCATGTCGGGGGGGCGCGGGCGACTGGGAGGAAAAGGTCCTTCAACACGGAACTAATTAGCTGAACTATTGTGTTAACGTCGGCCTGTTTTTCGCGACGTACAACAATACTGAAATTGTGCTGGCCCATAGACTGTATATGCCATAGATATAAAAAAAAAATATATTAATAACAATGATCTTCTGTATATATCTATGGTATATGCACTGGCTGTTCAGACTCCGAAGTACAGACTCCTGAGAACGGGAGAACGCATCGTTAATGTGCAGTCGGAACACCAGCGTACTCGATCACGTCACATTCTCTGCTCATCTCCGATTATTTTTACCAGCAATGTCAAACATACGGCCCGTGGGCCCACCAGACGGTCCATTTAGGCCCGCGGGCCGACTTTATAAATGATAAAAATTACATTAACTGTAAATTGTAAATCTGTAAAACTGTAAATTTAAAATAATTTCTAGAACTTGACAAGTTGTTCTGATCATGAAGTAAAATACTAGATTGTTCAGTTCCAGATAGCTGTGACTGAATGTTTTGTATTTTTGTAGATAAACTGTTATCTGGCAGTTACAATGAATGTGTAAATGATGAACTGAGGCATAATAGGCTACTGTTGAAATTGAACTTGTTTTCCTTAAGAAATTTCAGGTTCATAATATTTTGTAAAAAGATAGTTCATTAAATGTGAACATTTTCAGAATGTACTTTTTTTGAACTAAAACAAAGGGGAAAGTTGGAGTTGTGGTTATTTATAGGTTATTATGCTGTGATTTTACTGGTGGGGCCCACTGGAGATCAGATTGGGGTTTATGTGGTCCTTGGACTAAAATGAGTTTGACACCCCTGATCTTTACTGTGAAAAACAACAAAATGGAATCAGATAAAATTTATCTGATGGAATCAGATAAAATAGCACAGCCCTGCATATTCATGTTTTCACAGATTTATACACACACACACACACACACACACACACACACACACACACACACACACACACACACACACACATATATACACGCACAAAGTTATTGGGGGGGCACGAAAGTTTTTTGTCCTCCGAAGGGGGGCCCGACAGAAAAAATTTGAGAACCACTGATTTAGACTAACATATTCTTCCTGCTGCAACCAGGTTTCAGTCAAACAGAACAAATCAATCTGGTTATCAGTTATCAAATCATTTACTAACAGAGATTTAGACAAGAGAGATCTAATATTTAACAGACCACATTTAATTGTCCTGTTTCTTCGCTCAGTTGAAATAGTGGTATTAATTTTTATTAGATTTTTATGGTTACTATGTCTTTTGTTTATCTTTGAATTGTTTAATTTATTGAATTTTGGTGGTCGGGGGACAGACACAGTCTCAATAAAGCTAACTGAATTCCTGGAGGCTGACAGCTGAGAGGAAACTGCAGAGAGGTGTGGAAGACTACAACTCTGCATCCTGGTCTGAACTCTGGGTTGTCATGCTTTAGGAGTTCTAATAAAATCAGCCATATTCCTAGAAATGAGAGCTGCACCAGCCAAAGTGGGATGGATGCCGTCTCTCCTAATCAGACCAGGTTTTCCCCAGAAAGAGCTCCAATTGTCTATAAAGCCAACGTCGTTTGCAGTGCACCACGTAGACATCCAGCGGCGAAACGACGACATACGTCTAAACATATCGTCGCTGGTCAGATCAGGCAGGGGTCCAGAGAAAACTACGGAGTCCGACATGGTTTTGGCAAAGTTACACACCGATGCCACACTAATTTTGGTGACCTCCGATTGGCGTAACCGGGTGTCATTACCACCGACATGAATAACAATCTTACTGTATTTACGATTATCTTTAGCCAGCAGTTTCAAATTTGCTTCTATGTCGCCCGCTCTGGCCCCTGGGAGGCATTTTACTATGGTCGCTGGTGTCGCTAGCTTCACGTTTCTGACTATGGAGCTGCCCATGATCAGAGTTGGTTTCTCAGCGGGTGTGTCATTGAGTGGGGAAAAACGATTAGAAACGTGAAGCGGTTTGTGGTGTGCCGGGACAGCGGGCTTGAGCTTAGGACTACGTTTCCTACGAACTGTCACCCAGCTACCCTGACTTCCCGGCTGCTCGGGAGCTGCTAGGGGATGGCTAGCAGAAGCTACACTAGCAGAAGCTACACTAGCAGCTATGCTATTGCGGTCCGCACCGGCTAAGGGGGCCTGGCTAACAGCTAGCGGGGTGTTTTCCATGGTGCAAAGCTGCGCTTCCAATTCAGAGAGCCTCGCCTCCAAAGCTACAAAGAGACTGCATTTATTACAGGTATCGTTATCACTAAAGGAGGCAGAGGAGTAACTAAACATGTGACACACTGAGCAGGAAAGAGAAGGAGAGGAAGAGGGAGAAGCCATGCTAACTGCTAAGTGCTAGGCTAGCGGACAGAGATAACAGATTAACTTAGAATTAAATACTGAGAGGGTGCTTGAAGATAACGAGTGTATGTTACGATTCAAATATTACCGTTACACACAGATTTAATGAATATCAAATTAGATGGAGTGGATAAGCTACAACAGTCACAGAACACAACACAGCGCTACAACAGGAAGTGACGCAATACGCTCACCGTAACATCAGACGTCAGCAGCAGAAAGGGATTCTGCCTTCTTCTGGTGTCGTCACCACAGTCGATCATCAGTAAACAGGTGATACACCTGTTTACTGATGATCCAATCAGGTGTGAGCAGTGCAGGTACACCTGTTTACTGATGATCCAATCAGGTGTGAGCAGTGCAGGTACACCTGTTTACTGATGATCCAATCAGGTGTGAGCAGTGCAGGTACACCAAACCTCAGTCAGACTTGAATTCAACTTTAGACCAGAATGAAAATTTCAATCCTTTTCTGAGTTTTCCTAAGCAGTATTAAAACAGAAACAACCTGGACTGGTTGTTTCTGATGTTTTAATCTGGTTGCTTCTGATATTTTAATCTGGTTGCTTCTGATATTTTAATCTGGTTGTTTCTGATACTTTAATCTGGTTGTTTCTGATGTTTTAATCTGGTTGTTTCTGTTTTAATCTGGTTGTTTCTGATGTTTTAATCTGGTTGTTTCTGATGTTTTAATCTGGTTGTTTCTGATGTTTTAATCTGGTTGTTTCTGATGTTTTAATCTAGTTGTTTCTAATGTTTTAATCTGGTTGTTTCTGGGTTTCTGCCATCATTACTGAGCTCCACTTGTTCTTCTTGTACGACAGCGTGTCCGTCACACTCGGAGGGTTTTGGAGTGGAACGTTAACCGGCTGTGGAATCATTACCAGCTGCTGTTTGCTCCACTCTGACCTGTTGGACTCCTCAGCTAAAGTTTAAACCCTCAGACGAACCTTCACTTTCCATTCACGTTAAAAACCACTGCAGACCATCAGAATCAATAAATCCTGCAGAACAATGACTGATGTTTAGATGAAGCGTCTAATGAGTCCAATCCTCTGGTTCACATGTTTCAGTTTAATAACAGCTTTAAAAAAACAGCGGGGTTTCAGCCCTGAAAGGAAACACTTCACACAGATTCAGCCTGATTTCATTTATTAACACACATTAAACAGAACACTGAGAGCCTGAAGGCATCGTGATGTGTTCAGGAACAACTCACTGTCCGGACAAATGAACTTCTATATCCAAGATGAAATGGTTTAAAATATGATTAAATACAGTACACACACACACATGCACACACACACACTAATAAAACATACATGCGCTCTAGTTGACTTCTGCGTTAAAACCTTCAGGTGATCTAGAAAACTAAAACCACAAACAGTAACTCTGTCGTCCAATCAGATGCTCCGCTGCTGGCAGGGCTGGCTCTGATTGGTGGATGGAGCTCACAGCGTGGTGAGAAACTCTCTGACCTGCAGACCAGACAAAACATCTCGTCAACAGATCACAGAGACGGTGTAATAAAAGCTCAGATTGATCTATTACCTTATCGATGACAGCTTCCTGTTTGATGCAGTCGTTCTTGAAGTCTCCGTCGACATCCAGAACCAGAACCGGAAGATCGTTGAGGTAATCAAAGTCCAGCCTGCACACAGAAAGGAGGAGTCATAGTACCACTAATCAGGAGGTCTAGAAGGAGTCATAGTACCACTAATCAGGAGGTCTAGAAGGAGTCATAGCACCACTAATCAGGAGGTCTAGGAGGAGTCATAGTACCACTAATCAGGAGGTCTAGAAGGAGTCATAGCACCACTAATCAGGAGGTCTAGGAGGAGTCATAGTACCACTAATCAGGAGGTCTAGGAGGAGTCATAGTACCACTAATCAGGAGGTATAGGAGTCATAAAACCACTAATCAGGAGGTATAGAAGGAGTCATAGAACCACTAATCAGGAGGTCTAGAAGGAGTCATAAAACCACTAATCAGGAGGTCTAGGAGGAGTCATAGTACCACTAATCAGGAGGTCTAGGAGGAATCATAGTACCACTAATCAGGAGGTCTAGGAGGAGTCATAGTACCACTAATCAGGAGGTCTAGGAGTCATAGAACCACTAATCAGGAGGTCTAGAAGGAGTCATAGAACCACTAATCAGGAGGTATAGAAGGAGTCATAGTACCACTAATCAGGAGGTATAGAAGGAGTCATAGTACCACTAATCAGGAGGTATAGAAGGAGTCATAGCACCACTAATCAAGGTATCGAAGGAGTCATAGCACTACTAATCAGAGCTCCTAAAATCACTCTACACACAGTGAACTACTTTCTCCATCCAGCGGTAAAAACAGACGGCAGCTTCTTCAGACTTCGCTCAGGGGTTCTCCATGGAAACCAGAGTTAGTGTGAAGCTCAGACAGTGTGAAGGAACCTTCAGAACATCAACCTCTATGGACAGAGGACCAGAACTAAACCTGGTTGCTGCTCAGAACTAAACTTCCAGATGAAGAACATGAGAAGAAGCCTGATGGATGCTGGAGAACATTCTTTGGTCAGCTGAAGATCAATGAGTTGGGCTCAGATGGAGTCCAGATGTTTGGTGAGAACCTGACCAGGATTACCACAGTCCTGAATCTAAGTAGAACCTCCTCCAGGAGTCTAACAGGTGTTCTTCCTCACCTGAGGTTCCGGTGGAACAACCAGGACTCGTGCTTGAAGTGAAGCTGCTCCAGATACTCCAGAGGAATGTCCTGCTCCTCCTCCCGACCCCGATGGAGCAACCGCTGCATACAGCGCTGGAAACATCATACAGGTGTAGTCAACAGGTGTAGTAGTATAACAGGTGTAGTATCACAGGTGTAGTAGTATAACAGGTGTAGTATAACAAGTGCAGTAGTATAACAAGTGTAGTAGTATAACAGGTGTAGTAGTATAACAGGTGTAGTAGGATAACAGGTGTAGTATAACAGGTGTAGAAGTATAACAGGTGTAGTTGTATAACAGGTGTAGTAATATAACAGGTGTATTAGTATAACAGGTGTAGTAGTATAACAGGTGTAGTATAACAAGTGTAGTAGTATAACAGGTGTAGTATACCAGGTGTAGTATAACAGGTGTAGTAGTATAACAAGTGGAGTAGTATAACAGGTGTAGTATAACGAGTGTAGTAGTATAACAGGTGTAGTAGTATAACAAGTGTAGTAGTATAACAGGTGTAGTTGTATAACAGGTGTAGTTGTACAACAAGTGTAGTTGTATAACAGGTGTAGTTGTATAACAAGTGTAGTAGTATAGCAGGTGTAGTAGTATAACAAGTGCAGTAGTATAACAGGTGTAGTATCACAGGTGTAGTAGTATAACAGGTGTAGTATAACAAGTGCAGTAGTATAACAAGTGTAGTAGTATAACAGGTGTCGTAGTATAACAGGTGTAGCAGTATAACAGGTGTAGTATAACAGGTGCAGTAGTATAACAGGTATAGTATAACATGTGTAGCAGTAAAACAGGTGTAGTAGTATAACAGGTGTAGTAGTATAACAGGTGTAGTAGTATAACAAGTGTAGTAGTATAACAGGTGTAGTTGTATAACAGGTGTATTAGTATAACAGGTGTAGTAGTATAACACGTGCAGTAGTATAACAGGTGTAGCATAACAGGTGTAGTAGTATAACAGGTCTAGTATAACAGGTGTAGTAGTATAACGGGTGTAGTAGCATAACAAGTGTAGTAGTTTAACAGGTGTAGTAGTATAACAGGTGTAGTAGTATAACAAGTGTAGTAGTATAACAGGTGTAGTTGTATAACAAGTGCAGTAGTATAACAATTGTAGTAGTATAACAGGTGTAGTATAACAGGTGTAGCAGTATAACAGGTGTAGTTGTATAACAAGTGCAGTAGTATAACAATTGTAGTAGTATAACAGGTGTAGTATAACAGGTGTAGCAGTATAACAGGTGTAGTAGTATAACAAGTGTAGTAGGATAACAGGTGTAGTAGTATAACAAGTGTAGTAGTATAACAGGTGTAGTTGTATAACAGGTGTATTAGTATAACAGGTGTAGTAGTATAACAGGTGTAGTATAACAGGTGCAGTAGTATAACAGGTGTAGTAGCATAACAAGTGTAGTAGTATAACAGGTGTAGTAGTATAACAAGTGTAGTAGTATAACAGGTGTAGTTGTATAACAAGTGCAGTAGTATAAGTGTAGTAGTATAACAGGTGTAGTAGTATAACAGGTGTAGTATAACAGGTGTAGAAGTATAACAGGTGTAGTATAACAGGTATAGTATAACAGGTGTAGCAGTATAACAGGTGTAGTAGTATAACAGGTGTAGTATAACAAGTGTAGTAGTATAACAGGTGTCATAGTATAACAGGTGTAGTAGTTTAACAGGTGTAGAATAGCAGGTGTAGTCTTATAACAGGTGTAGTACTATAACAGGTGTAGTATAACAAGTGTAGTAGTATAACAGGTGTAGTACACCAGGTGTAGTAGTATAACAGTTGTAGTATCACAGGTGTAGTAGTATAACAGGTGTAGTATAACAAGTGTAGTAGTATAACAGGTGTAGTAAAACAGGTGTAGTAGTATAACTGGTGTAGTATAACAGGTGCAGTTGTATAACAAATGCAGTAGTATAACAAGTGTAGCAGTATAACAGGTGTAGCAGTATAACAGGTGCAGTAGTATAACAGGTGTAGTGTAACAGGTGTAGTGTAACAGGTGTAGTGTAACAGGTGTAGTGTAACAGGTGTAGTATTACAACAGGTGTAGTATTACAACAGGTGTAGTATAACAGCTGTAGTAGTATAACGGGTGTAGTAGTACCTGTGGTGGGGCTCTCAAGTAGATGATGGCGTCCAGAGCAATTTCCAGTTCAAACTGGTTCAGTAACCAGGAGTGCCAGTCCTGATACACACTAAACTCTGTTTCTGTCAGGTTCCCGCTTTCAAACAGGTTGGAGGCAAACACATACCTGTACACACAGTACACACAGTTAGTGCAGTAATACACACCAGTACACACAGTACGTGCAGTAATACAGACCTGTACACACAGTACACACAGTTGCTGCAGTAATACACACCTGTACACACAGTACACACAGTTACTGCAGTAATACACACCTGTACACACAGTACACACAGTTACTGCAGTAATACACACCTGTACACACAGTAGTTACTGCAGTAATACACACCTGTACACACAGTACACAGTTACTGCAGTAATACACACCTGTACACACAGTACAGTTACTGCAGTAATATGCACCTGTACACACAGTTACTGCAGTAATACACACCTGTACACACAGTACACACAGTTACTGCAGTAGTACGCACCTGTACACACAGTACACACAGTACACAGTTACTGCAGTAATACGCACCTGTACACACAGTACACAGTTACTGCAGTAATACACACCTGTACACACAGTACACAGTTACTGCAGTAAGACACTCCTGTACACACAGTACACAGTTACTGTAGTAATACGCACCTGTACACACAGTTAAGGCAGTAATACACACCTGTACACACAGCTACTGCAGTAACACACACCTGTACACACAGTACACAGTTACTGCAGTAATACACACCTGTACACACAGTAGTTACTGCAGTAATACACACCTGTACACACAGTACACAGTTACTGCAGTAATACACACCTGTACACAGAGTACAGTTACTGCAGTAATACACACCTATACACACAGTACACACGGTTACTGCAGTAATACACACCTGTACACACAGTACACACAGTTAGTGCAGTAATACACAACTGTACACACAATTACTGCAGTAATACACACCTGTACACACAATTACTGCAGTAAAACACACTTGTACACAGTTACTGCAGTAATACACACCTGTACGCACAGTTACTGCAGTAATACACACCTGTACACACAGTACACAGTTACTGCAGTAATACACACCTGTACACACAGTACACCCAGTACACATAGAGTACACACAGAGTATACAGTTATTGCTGTAATACACACCTGTGTACACAGCAATACACAGTACACATTGTTACTGCAGAAGTACAGAGTTACTGCAGTACTACACAGAATTACTGCAGTAATATACAGAGCTACTGCAGTAGTACACAGGGTTACTGCAGTAATATACAGAGCTACTGCAGTAGTACGTTACCTGTCGGAGTAGACGGAGCGTTCGTAGAACTGAACAGGATTTTCTGACTGCTGGAGTTTGACTGAAGGAGACTGAAGCTGAGAACGGACTCTGCTGAGACACGCATAGCTCTGCACACAGGTGAGATATATAGGTGAGACATATAGGTGAGTTATACAGGTGAATGACAGTTCAGAGGTCAGGTGTGGTTACCTGAAAGGTGTAGGACCAGCGGCTGGGCTTATCGTACAACATCTGCAGCAGGTTTCCTCCACTCTTCTGAGAGGAACTCAGATCCTGAAGACACACAGGTAAACACAGGTGAATACAGGTAGGTACAGGTAGATACAGGTAGGTACAGGTAGATACAGGTAGGTACAGGTAAATACAGGTAGGTACAGGTAGGTACAGGTAGATACAGGTAGACACAGGTAGACACAGGTAGATACTGGTAGGTACAGGTACACACAGGTAGATACAGGTAGGTACAGGTAGGTACAGGTAGATACAGGTAGTCACAGGTAGATACTGGTAGGTACAGGTACACACAGGTAGATACAGGTAGACACAGGTAGATACAGGTAGACACAGGTAGATACTGGTAGGTACTGGTAGGTACAGGTAGGTACAGGTACACACAGGTAGATACAGGTAGGTACAGGTAGATACAGGTAGGTACAGGTAGATACAGGTAAATACAGGTAGGTACAGGTAGATACAGGTAGACACAGGTGGATACTGGTAGGTACAGGTAGATACAGGTAGACACAGGCGGATACTGGTAGGTACAGGTAGATACAGGTAGGTACAGGTAGATACAGGTAGATACTGGTAGGTACAGGTAGATACAGGTAGATACTGGTAGGTACAGGTAGATACTAGGGATGGCTCGATACCACTTTTTCACATCCGATACCAATACCGCAGCCTTGAGGATCGGCTGATACCGATCCGATACCGATCTGATTCTTTTTGTCAGTCGAAAAGTTGTGAATTATACATGGATGTAATTTTCTTGATACTGACATCTAAAAACACCATGTTCATTGTACAACAACTGTTCAGGTCCCCTGAAGAAGAAGGAAAATATGTGACAACTGAAGTTATGTGTAACTGCTGTGGCTTTATTGAAACTTAAAGCTTACATCGCTTTTGACAGCATTTGTAAACACAGTAGACCCAGCTGCACCATTCAAATGTTTGAAATAAAATAAAAGTGCAACTTCGTGCAAATATTTAAATTAAATTAAATAATCCCAGAGTGTATAAACAGAAAAGTCACATTATACCCAATTGACACTGCAAAGCTGCAATAAATAATTTTATGAATTAACATAAAATAATAGAATAATATAGGTAGAACTCAGTAAGTTACACATGGCTTCTTAAGACACACAATCAAAACAACAAAAATCTAGGCTATACACCTGATTTGCTACACCAAAACAAAAACAGAAAAACAAGAGTAAACAGAGATAGTGCAATCTAGTGTCTTTCTTCTTTTGCATGCAGCTGCTGATGTTATACTGTATGTAAAACACTCATGAAACTAAATATTAGAATGAACACTATTCCAATACTCACATTATGTTCACAGAAAACAATAAAACATGTTAGCTGCCTGACCTTGAACTGAAAATACTTAAACTGCCTTGTCTTGCAACATGAGGGGCAGATTTTTCTTCAGAAAGATGAACATTTCAGCCTTCTCAGCTGTCAGTCTGCTCCTGTTTTCATCAATAATGTTGGAGGCTGTGCTCAAGAGCCTCTCGCTCTCCACACTTGTTGAAGGTGCACAAAGAAATTTAGCAGCTGTGACTGCCAAGGAGGGCAGTCTAGGTTGGTTAACCTTCCAATACAGCAGTGGATTGTCTGAACGCAGAATAGTTGGCTCACTGAAGTAGGTCTGCACTTCAACACATGCGCTTGTTGTGGCTGGCTCAGGACAAGGTGTGCTTTCCTCCATGATTTCATCAAAAATGTTTCCAAGTTTGCTCTTGCTTGCAGCCTCCACCCGTGCCGTCTTCTGTGCTGGCTCTGAGGTAGATGAGGTCCCCTCTGCTGGCTCTGAGGTAGATGAGGTCCCCTCTGCTGGCTCTGAGGTAGATGAGGTCCCCTCTGCTGGCTCTGAGGTGGATGAGGTCCCCTCTGCTGGCTCTGAGGCTCCTGCTCTGGTCCTCCTAATCACTTTCTCCATCTTCATTACCTCTGCTATTAGCACATCCTTTCCCCGTCTTGAGGCGTCTGCATCTGAGAAGTACCTGGAACGATAAAGACAAACATATGCATAGTTTAAAGTTTACCTGCCATAATATCCAGTGATTAAATCCATTCTTACTATGAATAACAGTGCATAAATTTTTAAAAATCCATACACACTGATAGCTGTGGGATTATTCAGTTTGTGTATGTGAATCTCTCTGTCATTCATCCACTCACTCACTCACTCACTCTAATAAAGTAAAGAGACCACACATACCTGTCCTTATATCTTGGATCCAGAAGTGTTGCAACTGAGTATATTGGCTCAGTTTCCAGGTGTGTGAAGCGTCTTCTCACAGCCTCCAAGAGAGTGCCTTTCATGGTCCTTATTCCCTCGTCAGCCTCCTCTGGTCGACTGAGAAGGCGTTTCAGGACTCGGACAATGGGGATGACATCAGATGCAGATGAGGAGCTCACCTCCCATATAAACTCCTCAAAAGGGGCTAGAACTTGTACAGTCTTTTCTAGTAGCCCCCACTGGGTCGCAGTCAGTGTGGCTGGCAGCTCGTACTCTGCTGTGTATGCACACAGGGCTCGTTTCTCTGCAAGGAGGCTCTGGATCATGTAATACGAGCTGCTCCACCGTGTCCGTACGTCTTGCTGCAGACTTTTGGGCGGCATATTCAACTCCTCTTGAATGTCTTGCAAGCGTGAGTATGCAAGTTGTGAATGTTTGAAATGACCCACGATTTTTCTTCCAACAGCCAGCGTGTCACTCACATTACGCTGCGACAGCAGCCCCTCATTAACAACAAGCTGCAGAGTGTGGGCGAAGCATCCTACATTGGCAACCCCAAGACGATCCATTGCCTTTATCATATTACTGGCATTGTCCCGCAAGATTACATGGACTCTGCTCTTCTCAACTTTCCATACATTCAGTATCTCCTCTGTTGCTGTAGCGATAGCCTCTCCTGTGTGTGAGCCACGAAACTTCTTAGCTTGTAGCACAACTTTCTGCAAAGTAAAACTTGAGTCTATCCACTGTGCTGTCAGACTGATTAGGGACACTGGACACACGTCTGAACTCCAAATGTCAGTTGTTAAACTAACCATGACTTAGGGTTGGGCGATATGGCCTAAAAAAAAAATCTCCAATTTTTTCACAAAAAATCCCGATTCACGATTTATCCGATTTTTTTAACCCTCTACCTAATTTCCGCACGCCGGAGTCCAGTCTACTTTATGCAAATGAGCTGCAGCCCTCTCCAGGTAAACACACCAGATCGCAGCTGGAAATGCACCGCATGTGGCATGCTGGTCCGGTTGCGGTGCGTTTCCAGCTGTGATCCGGTGTGTTTACCTGGAGAAGGTTGCAGCTCATTTGCATAAAGTAGACTGACTTCTACTTTATGCAAATTGCATGCGGCGTGCAGAGATTCCACACATCGTGAAACTGTCCTCAAACTTCTAAACTAGGCGTCGGTGACATAAAACGAGGACAGATTCAGCTGCTGCAGATTATTTCTCGCCTCAAATGCTTTCAGAAATACTTTTCGCTGACGTGCTTTTTGAAATAAAAGGGAAAGTTTGCGGCCGAGCCGCTGTGTTTATCCGACTTGTCTGCAGGACTGTCCAGCTGAAAGCTCGGTCACGTGACCACGTAGCGGCCTGCTGTTGCTCAGCGCTGTCATGTGACCATGTTGTGGTTCGCTAGTGACCGCCGTCTGTGCGATTTTCAGATGCAGTGCGTTGCTGTGCGGGAAAATAGCATCTAGTGGACACGAGCCTTTAGATCTGCACCGCTTGCCGCCATGTTGTTTGTGTATCAAGCGCGGGGGGGAGGGGGGGGCACTCTGAAACTACGGGAGCCCAGCGGGAAGGCGTTGGTGGTAGATGTTGATGAGAAAATCGATTTTCATAAAAACAAATCGACATTAAGTACACACGAATTAATCGATAAAATCAATTTATCGCCCAGCCCTACCATGACTGCACTTTCCAAACGTTTAGAGATGAACTCGCTCACCTGTTTGCACTTCAGTGGGATTAGTGTATCAGAGATGCGGTGCTGGTTTGCTAGCTGATAGCGCGGCTCCAAATATTGTACCAAACCTCGAAAACCCGCATTTTCCACCACACAAAGTGGTTGGTCATCCAGCAAAATGAACTGGACAATTTTCTCTGTTATCATTTTGGCCTTGGTGCTCTCTGGAGCGAGTTTTGTACTCTTCTGCAGTGTTTCCTGCAACGATGGTTGCCGCGGTTCACTTTTCTTTGCACTCGCCTGTAAAAAGTCTCTGTACTTCTTTCCATGATGCTTCTGCAGATGCTTTATTAAGTTCGTTGTGTTAAAATGTCCGGTTTTGCTGCCGCCCCTTGAGACACTCATTTTGCAAACGTTGCACTCAGCTGTTTTACTTTTCTCCTTCATTAGCGTAAAGTAATTCCACACAGCAGACATGACTACAGCTCTGCAGGCTTCTGTTCACGCTCTGCTCACGTGACGAAAACACAGGCACATGGCAACAGCTCGTCTGTGTTACGGCATGTCGCGCAAAGTGAAGTTGAGGATATATGAGATAGATTGGGCTTATGGTTCGGATCGGACGGGTTCTAATAAAAAACTCCGATGAGTCCAATCCAGTCATTTTGGCCTGAATCGGACTCAATACCAATCCAGCGGATCGGATCGGACCATTCCTAGTAGATACAGGTAGATACGGGTAGGTACAGGTAGACACAGGTAGACACAGGTAAGTACAGGTAGACACAGGTAGGTACAGGCAAATACAGGTGATGTGACATCACGGTCGGCGTGGTGCATTCAGGGACTGCGTGTTCACCTGGTAAATGTCGTCGCTGTCGTTCTGGACGTTGCACCATTTACCAACTGGTTCAGGAATCACCTCCCAGTCATCAGACGCTGCTTCAAGGAGACGAACAAAAGTCGACTTTCCTGCAGCTGGAACACACAAACACATAACAATACACACATTAAAAAAAATGCACAACAATACACACATTAATAGACACAAACACACAATAATACACACAAACACACAATAATACACACATTAATACACACAAACACACAATACACACATGAATACACACAAACACGCACTAATACACATATTAATACACACAATACACACATTAATACACACAATAATACTCACATTAATACACACCAACACACAATACACATATGAATACACACAAACACGCATTAATACAAACATTAATACACACAATACACACATGAATACACACAAACACACAATACACACATGAATACACACATTAATGCACACATTAATACAGTGGAGTGGCAGACCAGGGTGGTGGTTCCCATCTTCATAAAGGGGGTCCAGAGAGTGAGTTCCAACTACTGGGGTATCACACTTCTCAGCCTCCCTGGGAAAGTTTACTCCAGGGTGCTGGAAGGGAGGCTCCCACTGATTGTTGAACCTCAGATTCAGGAGGAACAATGTGGATTCCATCCTGGTCGTGGATCAGATCTTTACTCTTGTGGAGCTGCTAAGGGGGTCATGGGAGTTCGACCTGCCAGTCCACATGTGCTTTGTGGATCTGGAGATCTCCTGAGGGCCTCTGTCGGGGGTACTGAGGGAGTATGGGGTACCGGGCTCATTGATACAAACCATTTAGTCCCTGTACAACCAAAGTGAGAGCTGTGTCCACATACTCAGCACAAAGTCAGACTCGTTTCCAGTGGGTGTTGAACTCCTCCAGGGCTGCCCCTTGTCTCCGATCCTGTTTGTGGTCTTCATGGACAGGATCTCAAGGTGCAGCTGGGGTGAGGAGGGTGTCCAGTTTGGGGACCTCAGGATCACATCTCTGTTTTTTGCAGATGATGTGGTTTTGTTGGCTTCCTCAGACCTTCAGCAGCACTGGAGCGGTTTGCAGCCGAGTGTGAAGCGGTGGGGATGTGGATCAGCACCTCCAAGTCCGAGGCCATGGTTCTCTGATGGAAACTGTCAGCAGTAATCAAGGCATTGTACCGAAATGTCATGGTGAAGAGGGAGCTGAGCCTCAAGGAGAAGCTCTCAGTTTACCATCCATCTACGTTCCAACCCTCACCTATGGTCATGAGCTCTGGGTAGTGACCCAAAGAATGAGATCGTGGATCCAAGCGGCTGAAATGAGCTTCCTCTGTAGGGTGGCTGGGCTCAGCCTTAGAGATAGGGGGAGAAGCTCAGACATCTGGAGGGAGCTCGGAGTATAGCTGCTGATCCTTCACCTCTAAAGGAACCAGTGGAGGTGGTTTGGACATCTGATTCAGATCCTCCAGGGAAACTTCCTTTGGAGGTTTTCTGAACATGTCCTCCTGGGAGGAGACCCTGGGGTAGACCCAGAACCCTCTGGAGAGATTATATATCTCATCTGACCTGGGAACACCTCAGGATCCTCCAGGAAGAGCTGGAAAGTGTTGCTGAAAGGAGGAACGTCTGGAATGACCTGCTTCATCTGCTGCCTCCATGACCCCGGATACGAGGAAGAACATGGATGGATGATGGATGGATGGATGGACATTAATACAAACACAGTGTTGTTGAAAGAACAAAGTATTCTTATTGCATAACTGCAGAATTTTTACTCTAAACGCAGTATTTCTCTCTATATGAATGGAGTATTTCTCACTAAAAAAACACAGTATTTCTTGATATGAACGCAGTATTTCTCTCTATATGAACGCAGTATTTCTCTCTATATAAACGCAGTATTACTCTTGATATAAATGCAGTATTTCTCTATATAAATGCAGTATTTCTCTATATAAATGCAGTATTTCTCTATATAAATGCAGTATTTCTCACTATATAGATGCAGTATTTCTCTATATAAATGCAGTATTTCTCACTATATAAATGCAGTATTTCTCTATATGAACAGCATTTCTCTCTATATAACGCAGTATTTCTAGCTATATAAATGCAGTATTTCTCTATACAAACGCAGTATTTCTCTCTGTATAAATACTGTATTTCTCACTATATAAATGCCCTATTTCTCTCTATATAAACGCAGCATTTCTCTCTATATAACGCTGTATTTCTCTCTATATAAACGCAGTATTTCTCTATATAAACGCAGTATGTCTCTCTATATAAATGCAGTGTTTCTCTATATGAATGCAGTATTTCTCACTATATAAATGCAGTATTTCTCTATATGAACACAGTATTTCTCTATATGAACGGAGTATTTATCATATGAACGCAATATTTCTCTATATGAACGCAATATTTCCCTATATGGACGCAATATTTCCCTATATGAAGGCAGTATTTCTCTATATGAACGCAGTATTTCTCTATATGAGCGCAGTATTTCTATATGAACGCAGTATTTCTCATATGAATGCAGTATTTCTCTCTATATAAACGCAGTATTTCTCCATATGAATACAGTATTTCTCATATGAACACAATATTTCTCTATATGACCACAATATTTCTCTCGATATAAACGCAGTATTTCTCACTATATGAATGCAGTATTTCTCTCTATATGAACGCAGTATTTCTCAGTATATAAATGCAGTATTTCTCTATATGAACGCAGTATTTTTCATATAAATGCAGTATTTCTCTATATGAATGCAGTATTTCTCTGTATGAACACAATATTTCTCTATATAAACGTAGTGTTTCTCTATATGAATGCAGTATTTCTCTCTATATGAATGCAGTATTTCTCGATATGAACGCAGTATTTCTCACTATATAAATGCAGTATTTCTCTATATGAACGCAGTATTTCCCTCTATATGAACGCAGTATTTCTCTATATGAACACAGTATTTTTCATATGAACGCAGTATTTCTCATATGAACGGAGTATTTCTCATATGAATGCAGTATTTCTCTATATGAACGCAGCATTTCTCTATATGAACGCAGTATTTCTCATATGAACGCAGTATTTCTCTCGATATAAACGCAGTATTTCTCCATATGAATGCAGTATTTCTCATATGAATGCAGTATTTCTCTCTATATGAACACAATATTTCTCTATATGACCACAATATTTCTCTCTATATAAACGCAGTATTTCTCTATATGAATGCAGTATTTCTCAATATGAATGCAGCATTTTTCATATGAATGCAGTATTTCTCTATATGAACGCAATATTTCTCTATATAAATGCAGTATTTCTCTATATGAATGCAGCATTTCTCTATATGAACGCAGTATTTCTCTCTATGAATGCAGTATTTCTCGCTATATAAATGCAGTATTTCTCTATATGAATGCAGTATTTTTCATGTGAACGCAGTATTTCTGTAAATGAATGCAGTATTTCTCTATATGAACGCAGTATTTCTCACTATAAATGCAGTATTTCTCTATATGAACGCAGTATTTCTCACTATATAAATGCAGTATTTCTCTATACGAACGCAGTATTTTTCTATATGAATGCAGTATTTCTCACTATATAAACGCAGTGTTTCTCTATATGAACGCAGTATTTTTCATGTGAACGCAGTATTTCTCTATATGAACGCAGTGTTTATATGAATGCAGTATTCTTCATGTGAACGCAGTATTTCTCTATATGAACGCAGTATTTATCACTATATAAATGCCGTATTTCTCTATATGAATGCAGTATTTCTCTATATGAACGCAGTATTTTTCTATATGAATGCAGTATTTTCATCTGAACGCAGTATTTCTCTATATGAACACAGTATTTTTCATGTGAACGCAGTATTTCTTTATATGAACAGTATTTCTCTATATGAACGCAGTATTTCTCTATATGAACGCAGTATTTCTCTATATGAATGCAGTATTTCTCACTATATAAATGCCTTATTTCTCTATATGAATGCAGTATTTTCATGTGAACGCAGTATTTCTCTATATGAACGCAGTATTTTTCATGTGAACGCAGTATTTCTCTATATGAACAGTATTTCTCTATATGAACGCAGTACTTCTCTATATGAATGCAGTATTTCTCACTATATGAACGCAGTATTTCTTACTATATAAATGCAGTATTTCTCTATATGAACGCAGTATTTCTCTCTATATGAACGCAGTATTTCTCACTATATAAATGCAGTATTTCTCTATATGAACGCAGTATTTCTCACTATATAAATGCAGTATTTCTCTATATGAACGCAGTATTTCTCTATATGAACGAGGTATTTCTCTATATGAACGCAGTATTTCTCACTATATAAACGCAGTATTTCTCACTATATAAATGCAGTATTTTTCTATATGAACGCAGTATTTCTCTATATGAACGCAGTATTTCACTATATGAACGCAGTATTTCTCCTTGTTTTGGCACCAGCCGCTCCGTGAAGGCGGGATGCTCGATGAAACAGTACCGGAGTCCCGGTCCCGGTTCGGGTCCCGGTGGCAGCAGCGGCAGCTCAGCGGGTGTGATCTGGCCCAGGGGCCCTGTTGGCCGGACCAGCAGAACCCGGAGCTCCGGGCAGTTCGGCGGCAGAACTCACCGATGTTTCCCTCGATGGAGATCTTCTTGAGGCGGCGGGAGAAGCTGCCTTCCAGCGGCGGGCTGCGGCGCCCGGAACACGGCCTCTTCGGAGGGGTTGCCATGCTTCACGGAACCGATAGCGATTATTGAGCTTCTGCTGAGAAACTGATTGATCTCCGATTGTTTGCCGGCCGCGCGCGCAAAGCTAACTGAGCGGCGCGCGAACCACTTCTGAAATTAAAAGGCGCGCGCTGACACACTTCCGTTTCCGGGATCTATTTTATTAAACAGAGCTGATGGATGTCTCACTCCGCTCCGTTTTCGACTGTTCATATAAAGGAGACGGTCCTGTTGCACATGCGCAGTGTGTATCAGTGGTCCTCTCGTACATGCGCAGTGTGTATCAGTAGTTCTGTGAAGATGGCTGCGCCCGTGGACCTGGAGCTGAAGAAGGTACCGTTACTCGCCATCTGTAGTCACCTGTTCTACCTGTACGTCTACAACCGGCTGCAGCAGCGTCATTAGAACAGCAGCTAACACCGGAGCTAACAGTTAGCAGAAGCAGTTAACACCGGAGCTAACAGTTAGCAGCAGCAGCTAACACCCGAGCTAGCTGTTAGCACGGCGGGGCAACGCTGCTGATGTCGTTCAGAAACATCCAGATCTGCTCATTCTGCTGATCAATACGGTGATCGATTTGGTCCCAGATCGTTTCCAGAGCAGCAGAACAGAGCAGGAAGTCCACCATCTCTGGTTCTGGACTGATGATCTCCTCTCTGGATTTAACCTGAAGTCTGCATCTCCTCAAACACCAGACTGTTGTTTAATCAGAGTGATACCTCTCTGTTGTAGTGCTCCAGGTGTTTTTAATCAGAGTGATACCTCTCTGTTGTAGTCTCCAGGTGTTTCATCAGGTGTGCTACCTGTCGTTTCAGGCCTTCACTGAGCTGCAGGTGAAGATGGTCGACACGCAGCAGAAGGTGAAACTGGCCAACCTGCAGATTGATCAGCTGACCCGTGTTCAGAAACACGCTAAGCTGACACACGCAGAGATCACCACGCTGCCCGACAACACGCGACTCTACGAGGGCGTGGGACGCATGTGAGTCTGTTCACCTGTACAGGTGATGCTACTAAACACCTGCACAGGTGATGAACACCTGAGGAGACCATGTGACTTAAAGCTGCTGTGTTTCAGGTTCATCCTCCAATCAAAGGAGGAGATCAGTAATCAGCTGACGGACAAACAGAAGACGGCTGACGAGAAGATCAGAGAGCTGGAGGTACACAGCTACAACTACACAATACACACAACAACACAACCCTATACACAACTGTATACAACTACACACAACTACACAACATGTACACAACTACACACACAACTACACACTGCTGCACTGTCGTATCCTGACATTGTGTGTCTGTTGTTGTCTCCTGACGTTGTGTCTGTTGTTGTCTCCTGACGTGTGACTGTCGTCTCCTGACGTTGTGTGACTGTCGTCTCCTGACGTTGTGTGTCTGTCGTCTCCTGACGGTGTGTCTGTTGTCTCCTGACGTCGTGTGTCTTTTGTTGTCTCCTGACGTTGTGTGTCTGTGGTTTCCAGCAGAAGAAGTTGTACCTCGAACGCAGCGTGAAAGAAGCTGAAGACAACATCAGAGAGATGCTGCTGTCCAGGAGAGCCCAGTGATCAGTACACCTGATGGATACACCTGATCACTGATCGATACACCTAATCACTGATCAATACACCTGATCAATACACCTGATCACTGATCAATACACCTGATCACTGATCGATACACCTGATCACTGATCAATAAAACTCCCGTTTTTCACAATAAAATGTTCAAATTTCACTTTGGTCCTCACTTTCTTTCAAAACCCTGAAGGAGTCCAAGTTCATGAGTACTGCAAACTGTAGTCAGAGTACATGAGTACTGCAAACTGTAGTCAGAGTACAGCAAACTGTAGTCAGACTACTGCAATACTGCAAACTGTAGTACTACTGAATACTGTTCTTTAGTACAAACTCAACTCTTCATATGTTGTAAAGTCAGAGAAACATGGAGTACCTGGACTACAATACAAGTACCTGACAACAGTAGGAGTACCTGTACCACGGAAGTACATGTACTACAGCAGAAATATGTGACTACAGTAGAAGTACCTGACTACAGCAGAAGTATGACTACAGTAGAAGTACCTGACTACAGTAGAAGTACCTGTACTACAGCAGCAGTGTGTGACTACAGTAGAAGTACCTGACTACAGTAGAAGTACCTGTACTACAGCAGAAGTATGACTACAGTAGAAGTACCTGACAACAGTAGAAGTACCTGTACTACAATACCAGTACCTCAATACAGTAGAAGTACCTGTACTACAGTACAAGTACCTGAACTACAGTGCAAATACCTGACTACAGGAGAAGTAAATGTACTACAGCAGAAGTACTTGTACTACAGCAGAAGTCCCCGTACTACAGCAGAAGTACCTGTACTACAGCAGAAGTATGTGTCTACAGTAGAAGTACCTGTACTACAGTACAAATACCTGACTAGAAGTACCTGGCCACAGTAGAAGTACCTGTACTACAGTAGAAGTACCTGTACTACAGCAGAAGTATGTGACTACAGTAGAAGGACCCGTACTACAGCAGAAGTACCTGTACTACAGCGGAAGTATGTGACTACAGCAGAAGTACCTGTACTACAGCAGAAGTACCTGTACTACAGAAGTACCTGTACTACAGCAGAAGGACCTGTACTACAGTAGAAGTACCTGTACTACAGCAGAAGTACCTGTACTAAAGCACAAGTATGTGACTACAGTAGAAGTACCTGTACTACAGCAGAAGTATGTGACTACAGAAGTACCTGTACTACAGCAGAAGTACCTGTACTACAGCAGAAGTATGTGACTACAGCAGAAGTACCTGAACTACAGCAGAAGTCCCTGTACTACAGAAGTACCTGTACTACAGCAGAAGTCCCTGTACTACAGAAGTACCTGTACAACAGAAGTACCTGTATTACAGTAGAAGTACCTGTACTACAGCAGAAGTACCTGTACTACAGCACAAGTATGTGACTACAGTAGAAGTACCTGTACTACAGCAGAAGCCCCTGTACTACAGAAATACCTGTACTACAGCAGAAGTATGTGACTACAGCAGAAGTACCTGTACTACAGCAGAAGTACCTGTACTACAGCAGAAGTATGTGACTACAGTAGAAGTACCTGTACTACAGCAGAAGTACCTGTACTACAGCAGAAGTATGTGACTACAGTAGAAGTACCTGTACTACAGCAGAAGTATGTGACTACAGCAGAAGTACCTGTACTGCAGCAGAAGTCCCTGTACTACAGAAGTACCTGTACTACAGCAGAAGTCCCTGTACTACAGAAGTACCTGTACTACAGCAGAAGGACCTGTACTACAGCAGAAGTACCTGTACTACAGCACAAGTATGTGACTACAGTAGAAGTACCTGTACTACAGCAGAAGTACCTGTACTACAGTAGAAGTATGTGACTACAGCAAAACTCCCGTTTTTCACAATAAAATGTTCAAATTTCACTTTGGTCCTCACTTTCTTTCAAAACCCTGAAGGAGTCCAAGTTCATGAGTACTGCAAACTGTAGTCAGAGTACATGAGTACTGCAAACTGTAGTCAGAGTACAGCAAACTGTAGTCAGACTACTGCAATACTGCAAACTGTAGTACTACTGAATACTGTTCTTTAGTACAAACTCAACTCTTCATATGTTGTAAAGTCAGAGAAACATGGAGTACCTGGACTACAATACAAGTACCTGACAACAGTAGGAGTACCTGTACCACGGAAGTACATGTACTACAGCAGAAATATGTGACTACAGTAGAAGTACCTGACTACAGCAGAAGTATGACTACAGTAGAAGTACCTGACTACAGTAGAAGTACCTGTACTACAGCAGCAGTGTGTGACTACAGTAGAAGTACCTGACTACAGTAGAAGTACCTGTACTACAGCAGAAGTATGACTACAGTAGAAGTACCTGACAACAGTAGAAGTACCTGTACTACAATACCAGTACCTCAATACAGTAGAAGTACCTGTACTACAGTACAAGTACCTGTACTACAGTGCAAATACCTGACTACAGGAGAAGTACCTGTACTACAGTAGAAGTAAATGTACTACAGCAGAAGTACTTGTACTACAGCAGAAGTCCCCGTACTACAGCAGAAGTACCTGTACTACAGCAGAAGTATGTGTCTACAGTAGAAGTACCTGTACTACAGTACAAATACCTGACTAGAAGTACCTGGCCACAGTAGAAGTACCTGTACTACAGTAGAAGTACCTGTACTACAGCAGAAGTATGTGACTACAGTAGAAGTACCCGTACTACAGCAGAAGTACCTGTACTACAGCGGAAGTATGTGACTACAGCAGAAGTACCTGTACTACAGCAGAAGTACCTGTACTACAGAAGTACCTGTACTACAGCAGAAGGACCTGTACTACAGTAGAAGTACCTGTACTACAGCAGAAGTACCTGTACTAAAGCACAAGTATGTGACTACAGTAGAAGTACCTGTACTACAGCAGAAGTATGTGACTACAGAAGTACCTGTACTACAGCAGAAGTACCTGTACTACAGCAGAAGTATGTGACTACAGCAGAAGTACCTGAACTACAGCAGAAGTCCCTGTACTACAGAAGTACCTGTACTACAGCAGAAGTCCCTGTACTACAGAAGTACCTGTACAACAGAAGTACCTGTATTACAGTAGAAGTACCTGTACTACAGCAGAAGTACCTGTACTACAGCACAAGTATGTGACTACAGTAGAAGTACCTGTACTACAGCAGAAGCCCCTGTACTACAGAAATACCTGTACTACAGCAGAAGTATGTGACTACAGCAGAAGTACCTGTACTACAGCAGAAGTACCTGTAGTACAGCAGAAGTATGTGACTACAGTAGAAGTACCTGTACTACAGCAGAAGTACCTGTACTACAGCAGAAGTATGTGACTACAGTAGAAGTACCTGTACTACAGCAGAAGTATGTGACTACAGCAGAAGTACCTGTACTGCAGCAGAAGTCCCTGTACTACAGAAGTACCTGTACTACAGCAGAAGTCCCTGTACTACAGAAGTACCTGTACTACAGCAGAAGGACCTGTACTACAGTAGAAGTCCCTGTACTACAGCAGAAGTACCTGTACTACAGTACAAGTATGTGACTACAGTAGAAGTACCTGTACTACAGCAGAAGTACCTGTACTACAGTAGAAGTATGTGACTACAGCAGAAGT